>NC_140514.1:1718229-1970729 GCF_964339955.1 Pipistrellus hanaki
CCCTCCCTCCCCTAGGCCCTGCCCCCTCCCTCCCCCGGGCCTGCCCCCTCCCTCCCCCGGGCCCTGCCCCCTCCCTCGGGGCACCGGCCACACCGCTCACTTTCTGTCTCAGATCAGAAAGGATCTCGGAAAGGAAAGGGCCTCCTGGCTCCTCGCAGTGCCCCGGGCTGCAGAGGCAGAGCAGATGGAGCGTGCAAAGCTGCAGTCTAGGCTGCCCCCTGCTGGCCACGCGTGTTGCTGCGATCACTCCCGATGCAGCTCCTTTCCTGAGAGGCACCAGCGGCAGAGCCGAGTCCTCAGGCTGAGGCCGCCCAGGGCCCAGAGGCCTCTGAGCATAAACGCTGAGTGTGTGTTCGGGTCCGAGTCACACCGCGCGTGTGGGTGCTTTTCCTCGGCACCGAGTGCCTTCAGAGGAGACCGGGCCTGGCGGGGTCCTGGCCCCGCACTTCCTGCCCGTGTGACCGGTGAGGGTCCTGGTTTCCCGAGCCCCAGGCTCTGCACCAAACCCAGATATGACCCCCTCTCCTCCCCCGCCCAGGTGGGCCGCTCTCACACCCCAAGCGCAGAGCGGCTCCTACGCGGAGTGTGGAGTCTGTCAGGGAGGTTACACGAGGCCGCGGAGGCCAGGCTGGGGTTGGAAACCTGGGATCCCCTGGCCAGTGTTGCTCAGTGGATAGAGCATCTGCCTGCGGACTCAAGGGTCCCAGGTTCAATTCCAGTCAAGGGCATGTACCTTGGTTCCAGGCACATTCCCAGTAAGGGGTGTGCAGGAGGCAGCTGGTCGATGTTTCTCTCTCATCGACGTTTCTAGCTCTCTATCCCTCACCCTTCCTCCATGTAAAAATTAATAAAATACATATTTAAAAAACAAAACAAAAAAAACCCCTGGGGTCTAACAGCTGAAAGTTGCCCAGGAGCCTCCTGGAGAGCGGCAGGGAGGAGGGAGGTGGCCAGCAGTGACGGCGGCAGGACCTCAGGCCCGGACTGGACGCGGGCTGGGCTCCATGCCCGTCTCTGGCCGCCTCCATCCCGGCTTTAGATTTCTCCTCCATGAAACGGAGCCGGCCAAGACCGGTTTGGCTCAGTGGTAGAGCGTCAGCCTGCGGACTGAAAGGTCCCAGGTTCGATTCCGGTCAAGGGCATGTACCTTGGTTGCGGGCACATCCCCAGTAGGAGGTGTGCAAGAGGCAGCTGATCGATGATTCTCTCTCATCGATGTTTCTAACTCTCTATCCCTCTCTCTTCCTCTCTGTAAAAAATCAATAAAATATATTTAAAAAAAAAAAAAAAAACGGAGCCGACAGGATCCGCCGGAGGAGACGGGGTGACAGGGAGCCGGGGTGAAACACTTTGTAAGCGAATCCCAGCATCAGAGGGCGCGGTCACGGATGCAGCCTCGCAGAGTCATCTTCCCAAACCACAGACACGGCCCTCTCCCTTCCCGGCTTCAAGGTCCTCCGTGAGTCTGCTGTTTTAGACTTGCAGTCAGACTCTGATCCTGCCGCCCTTGCTTGCCCCACACCGAACACCCCCTTACCCATGGCTTTGTGCCTGCTGCTCCCTGCCTGCAATGCCCTTCCCGCCTCGTCAGCCTGATGGACTCCTACTCATCCCTCAAGACCCCACTCCCGGACCCCCTCACCCGGGGCCGCTCCCCTTCCCCGTGGGCGTGGCCAGCGGGTCTCCTCCCTTCCTGGGCGAAGCATGCGTGCTGCCGCGACGGCCCCCCGGCTGTGGGCTCCCTGGGAGAAAGGATGGACAGTGACGCCATTCCTGCCCCACGCCCAGCGCCAGGGAAATGATGCTCAGCTGTGCAGGGAGAATGAGCGGAGGGGAGGAGGAGCCTGGCCATTAGAAGCGTGGTCAGCCCTGGCTGGTGTGGCTCCGTGGATAAGAGTGTCAGCCTGCAGACTGAAGGGTCCCAGGTTCGATTCTGGTCAAGGGCATGTACCTCAGTGGCAGGCTCCTCCCCGTGCAGGAGGCAGCCCATCAAATCAATTCTCTCACATCTGTTTCTCTCTGTCTTTCCCTCTCTCTTTTCCACTCTCTCTAAGAAACCCATGGGCCCTAACTGGTGTGGCTCAGTGGATAGAGCGTCCGGCCTGCAGACTGAAGGGTCCCGGGCTCAATTCCAGTCCCAACCAAGGGCACGTATGTACCTTGGTTGCATCCACAGTGGGGTGGTGCAGGAGGCAGCTGATGGATGTTTCTCTCTCATCGATGTTTCTCACTCTCTATCCCTCTCCCTTCCTCTCTGTAAAAAAATCAATAAAGTTCGTTTTTGTTTTGTTTTTTAAAAAGAAGAGTGGTCAGAGGACCGCCTAGAAGATGGGCAGGCAGCGAGCGGGCCAAGGCGCTGGCCACACGGAGGGGACCTTGCGAGGTTTAGGGCAGGTTTTGCGTCGGCGCTGCTGGTCTGTTCCGGGAGAGGACATTCTGTGCCGGATCTGGAATCCCACACCGCGCTCCGCGCTTCCCGCCACAGGGTCTCTGTGCTGCGGCCCAGCAGCCTGGCCAGGGACACCCCCCGCCCAGCAGTGTGGCCACTGGGCCGGACTCTCCCTGGTGAGAGCCGGGGTCTCGTCCCAGAGCGGGTCCTGTCACTCTCCACACAGAGAGGCAGAGCGTGAACCACATGCATCTTGGCTTCTTTTTTCTTTTTAAATATATATATTCTTAAAATATACTTATTTATTTTTTACAGAGAGGAGGGGAGAGAGATAGAGTTAGAAACATCGATGAGAGAGAGTCATCAATCAGCTGCCTCTTGCACGCCCCCTACTGGGGATGCACCCGCAACCAAGGCACATGCCCTTGACCGGAATCAAACCAGGGACCCTTCAGTCCGCAGGCCGACACTCTATCCACTGAGCCAAACCCGTTTCGTCATTTGCTTCTTTTTTCTATGCTCTGTTTCCCAGGAGACGTGCCACCAGGGGACCGGCGGGCAGGGGCACCTCGTCCCAGGCTAACCCCCCCCCCTGCCCCCACCCCCAACCTGTCTCCAACCTGTAACTGCTTCCTGAGTCCGCGCAGCCCAGTGGCCCCCGTCTGCCTGTGACTTCCTCTCTAAGAGGCCGAGGCGGCGTTCCGAGCAGCCGCTCAGACCCCGATCGGATCCTCTCGTCCAGGGTCCTTTCACTTTGCACGTTCAATTCACTTCCTCCGTGCCAGCGTTCTGGGCTCTGAGTTCTTTCTTTGCTGAAGTCAAGAGCCAAAGCCGGCATTGCCAGTAACAGGGGTAGGCTGCCAGTAACAGGGGTAGGAACCAATCCCCGCAGGTCATCGTTGCAGGAGTTTTACCAAACGGTTGTGTAGCTCGGGGAGTCGACAGGGTGGAGTCACGTGTAGTTCACCTGATGGAACGCCTAAGGGCACTTCCCCCAAACCTGAATAGGACTGTTAGCTGCCAGGCAGCTCAGGGCACTTTACTGCCTCCTGTTGGCCGAACACCGGAACAGCTGCAGGCTGTCCCCAAACGGACAATCTCTGTAAACCCTCTGGAGTGTACGTCTCCACCTCGCCCTGGGACAAATTGTGTTCAATAAAAGCAGGTCAAGGAGGAGAGCCTTCTATCTCCCTCAGCTGAAGCTCCTCTGACCCCCAATGCCTCTCAAAACTATCTTTCGTCCACAGACTCCTTCTTAATCATCTACACGCAGCCCTTTCTCCCGAATGCTGAGCCCTTGTGAGGCTGGGACAAGAACCCCAGCAGGAGGTGATTCAGCATACCGCCTAACGTTCCGTGGTGTCATTAATACTCACTGAAGAGGAAGACTGTATGGTCTGTAATCAAATGCTCATCGATACACTCTCCTTGACAGAGATCTTTCTGGCCCGTCATCCTTCCAGAACATTCCGTTGTCTCCTAGGACCCTGTCTGGGTGGGACCCGTTTTGAAATTACCTTAGCGATGGGGCTCTCCAGCTCGCACATCCATGACCCAAGGAAGAGAGGTGTGCCCAGCCGGCGTAACTCAGCGGTTGAACGCCAACCTATGAACCTGGAGGTCACGGTTCAGTTCCGGGTCAGGGCACATCTTACAAAAAGAGTGGCATTGACCCTGACCTTCCCAGAGGCCGTGCTGAGAGCGGGCAGCCTGCTCTCGAGGCCACTCAGGTTTTACAAGACGAGGCCCCGGGCTCTCGGAGCAGCCAGCGCTGAGGAAGGCACTCCTCACGGGGCACTGGCTGCCTCTGCCAACTAGGGGCGTTTTATTTTATTTATTATTTTTAAAAATATATATTTTTCATTGATTTCAGAGAGGAAGGGAGAGAGAAACATCAGTGATGAGAGAGAATCATTGATCGGCTGCCTCCTACACACCCCCAACAGGGGATGTGCCTGCAACCAAAGTACATGCCCCCGACCGGAATCGAACTTGGGACCCCTCGGTCCGCAGGTCAACGCTCTGTACACTGAGCCCAACCAGCGAATTAGGTGCATTTTAAATCTGTGTCAGGAATGGCATTTCAAGGTCACTGCCATCCTTGGCAAAAGCCTGGCCGAGAGAACCAGTACTGATTAGAGAGACCCGCAGGGGGCGCACTCATGTCCCTCATTGGTGAGCGTGCAATGCGCTTGGGAGTTTTGTTAAAAAGAAGGTTCTGGCCGAAACCGGTTTGGCTCAGTGGATAGAGCGTCGGCTTGGGGACTGAAGGGTCCCGGGTTTGATTCCGGTCAAGGGCATGTACCTTGGTTGTGGGCACATCCCCAGTAGGGGGTGTGCAAGAGGCAGCTGATCGATGACTCTCTCTCATCGATGTTTCTAACTCTCTATCTCTCTCCCTTTCTCTCTGTACAAAATCAATAAAATATATATATTAAAAAAAAAAAAAGGTTCTGGGTCAGTGTGTGGTGTGTGTGTGTGTGTGTGTGTGTGTGTGTGATACACTGTATACATGAGGTGTGTGAATCTATACAGAAAATGCATATATATATATATATATATATATATATATATATGGCTGAATTCTGTTCCAAATTATTACCATAATATTATTACCATAATTGACTTCAAAAATGTTCACCTCACACTAATCTTATTTCACCTACATCTCCACCCTCTCACACCCAAACCCTCAGCTTTTTAAGGGAAATTCCAGACCTGTAATTATTTAACCTGTAAACATTTCAGGATGGATGCCTAAAAGATAAGGACTGAACACATACCACAAGCATAAGCTTTGTTTTCCTCTTAAAGTTTCCTTCTACGCATCCTGTTTTCCTTCAGCTGTGGAGGGAGGACTCGAAACCAGCTGAATTTTTGCCAGGGGAGGCCAGGGGAGGCCAGGGGAGGCCAGGGGAGGCCAGGGGAGGCCAGGGGAGGAGGGAGGAGGGAGGAGGGAGGAGGGAGGATGGAGCACAGAGGCGGAGGTTCAGAGCACAAAGCCAGCCGTCCTGGATGCTGGCACTGCATGTGCTCTTTCTGCTCCATAACCTGGACTCCATACCCATGCCATTTGGAGAGTTTGAACAATGCACCCCACCCCTCCTTTTGTGGCATCTAAGCTGCCTTCTTTTACCAGCAGCAGTCTCCTTTAGAAAATGTCCACTGCGGAGCGCGCCGAGGGAGGCCTGGGTGGGGGCGGGTTCTGGCCAAGGCCCCAGCCCCCAGGGAGGAGGGTTCGGGGACAGGGGCGCTCCCATTCTCAGCCGGGGGGGGGTCCCTGTCCCCCCAGGACTGTGGCGGCCTGTCTCCCGTCTCTAACGGGAGGAGGAAGCGTTTACTACAAAGGTGGGCAGTAAAGGTGGTGACAAGCGTTAGTCTCTGCAATATGCAGTCAGGAAACCAAAGCAAAACCCTGTGAGGAGTGAAAAATCCCAGCAGCCCGGTCCACTGCTGTGGACAGTGAGACAGGTGAGCAGAGCAAGGACAGGGGCCTGGTAGGGCAGGTCGCCGGGCGAAGGCCCCAGTCCCAGCCTGGGACAATCAGTTGTAGGGGCCTCGCCCCCCGGGGTGGCCTTCCCTCCCTCGCTATGGCTGGTCACCGGTTTAGACTCCTGCCCTTTGCTCCCTGGAGGTAACAGCCAGGCCTCAGTGGCATTGCAGCTCTGGGCCCAGAGAAGCAGCCAAACCGGTCTCGGCTGGCCTCAGGCACCGCTGCACGGAATGGTGCGCACACACACACACACACACACACACACACCCGGTGCCGGCCTAGCCATCAGCGGAGACCGCCACCCGACCGCCACCCGACCGCCAACCGACCGACCGCCACCCGACCGACCGCCACCCGACCGCCACCCGACCGACCGCCACCCGACCGACCGCCACCCGACCGCCACCCGACCGACCGCCACCCGACCGCCACCCGACCGACCGCCACCCGACCGACCGCCACCCGACCGCCACCCGACCGACCGCCACCCGACCGCCACCCGACCGACCGCCACCCGACCGACCGCCACCCGACCGCCACCCGACCGACCGCCACCCGACCGACCGCCACCCGACCGCCACCCGACCGACCGCCACCCGACCGCCACCCGACCGACCGCCACCCGACAAGGACGCACCCAGAAAACAGCAGAACATTCCACTGAGATCTCCCCTGGAGCCGCCCACCCTGCCATCTCCGCCCTTCACACCAGCAGGAGGAGGACCACTGTGCTCTCTGCCCTCCTAGGAGCCGTGCAAACCTTCCCTCTCCCTTCCCTTCGGGGTACCGCCCCCCCCCATCCCCCCAGGCACCTTACCATCATTTTCCTCACTCCAGGTTCCCAGGGCCCTTCCTCTCCCCCCAGAACCCGTCCCCTGAGCCCATTTCTTCCAGCGATTACTTCTGTCGTACCGCAAACCCGGAGCTGGACAGTGAGCCCCTTCGTTGGAGCCATCTTTATTGCGGGAAGAAGGTTCAGAGCAGGTGACCTCTGTCACATTCTGGACGATCACAGGAGTATTTCCTTTTCATGTCCTTCTAGTTCTTTGTGTAAGACGGCTTGTAACCTTGAATACATACTACACCTCATCAAACACCTGTCATATCTACACAGACAGCTTGTACCTTGGAGTACATATCTGATCAAACACCTGTAACCTTGGATGAACAAACACTTGGCAGAATGTGAGAATTAGCACCGCTATCAGTGTATCAGCCCCTTCAGATGGCTAGCCTGCAGGTCAGACAGTTAGGTTTATCTTTTCTATTAAAAACCCCCACAAAGTTCTTTTACAGCTAAAAATAACGGAGTTGACCCACAGCATGAGAGACTAAGAATAACAGCAGTTCAAACAGCGGTTTTTCCGGCGGAGGGACCCTCCGCTTCCCTTCTCCCTCCGTGATTTACGGGTGGCTGTTCTCCGGGAGTTCGGGTCTCGGCTCTGACTTCCTTCCTGACCTGAACCCACGCAGGGAGGTTGCCAAACCCAGGCTTGGCCTGACCCCACCGGCCAGACTCCGGTGCCGTTCAGCCGCCTACAATAATAACACATGCCCCTGCGAGGGGGCCCGTGGACCGGGCCGGGGTCTGCCCACCGACCGGCGAGAAGGCGGGGCCGGGGGAGGGGCTCCGGGGCCCGGAGTGACTTCCCGCGGGAAAGTGAGTCAGCAGCGGGCCGGCCGCCCGGGCGGGGCTGACTCACTGCGGCCTGGGCGGGGCCTGGGCGGGGCGGCCGGAGCGGGTGGAAGCGGATTGGACCATTCGGACGTGGGCGGGGGCGCCTCTGTCCAATTGGGTGCCATGGTGGGCGTGGCCAGACATGGAGGGGCGGGGTCGGTGGGAGGTGTTGACTCTAGCTGGGCGGGGTGATCCCGGCGGGAGCGCAGACCCGGGCGGGGCGGACCCGGGCGGGGCGGACCCGGGCGGGGCGGACCCGGGCTGGGCGGACCCGGGCTGGGCGGGGTGATCCCGGCGGGAGCGCAGACCCGGGCGGGGCGGACCCGGGCGGGGCGGACCCGGGCGGGGCGGACCCGGGCTGGGCGGACCCGGAGGGGCGGACCCTGGCGGGGCGGACCCGGGCTGGGCGGACCCCGGCGGGGCGGACCCGGGCTGGGCGGACCCGGAGGGGCGGACCCGGGCTGGGCGGACCCGGGCGGGGCGGACCCGGGCTGGGCGGACCCGGGCGGGGCGGACCCCCGGCTGGGAGGGATCGGGCTCGGGCGGGGCGGACCCCGGCGGGGCGGACCCGGGCGGGGCGGACCCGGGCGGGGCCGGGGCGGGGCGGGGCGCCGCGGAGGCCGGGGCCGGGGAAGGCGGAAGGACCGGCCAGCCCAGCATCCGAGCGCCGAGCGGCCCCTCGCACCGCAGCGGCCGGGCCGAGCCCCGGACGGAGGCCGGCGCCATGCGCGCGGCGCTGCTGGGGCTGTGCAACTGGAGCACGCTGGCCGTGTGCGCCGCGCTCAAGCTGCCGCAGGTCTCCGCGCTGCTGGCGGCGCGCAGCGCGCGGGGCCTCAGCCTGCCGAGCCTGCTGCTGGAGCTGGCGGGGTGAGGCCTCCCGCCGCCGCTGCCCTCCCTCCGCCGCCGCCGCCCTCCCTCCGCCTCCCTCCGCCGCCCTGCCTGGAGCCCGGGAGCCGGGGAGGGGCCCGGGGGCCGGGGAGGGGGCCCGGGAGCCGGGGAGGGGGCCCGGGAGCCGGGGAGGGGGCCGGGGGCCGGGGAGGGGGCCGGGAGCCGGGGAGGGGGCCGGGGGCCGGGGAGGGGGCCGGGGGCCGGGGAGGGGGCCGGGGGCCGGGGAGGGGGCCGGGAGCCGGGGAGGGGGCCGGGGGCCGGGGAGGGGCCTGGGAGCCGGGGAGGGGGCCGGGGGCCGGGGAGGGGGCCGGGAGCCGGGGAGGGGGCCGGGGGCCGGGGAGGGGGCCGGGGAGGGGGCCGGGGGCCGGGGAGGGGGCCCGGGAGCCGGGGAGGGGGCCCGGGGGCCGGGGAGGGGGCCGGGGGCCGGGGAGGGGGCCCGGGGGCCGGGGAGGGGGCCGGGGGCCGGGGAGGGGGCCGGGGGCCGGGGAGGGGGCCCGGGGCCGGGGAGGGGGCCGGGGGCCGGGGAGGGGGCCCGGGGGCCGGGGAGGGGGCCCGGGGGCCGGGGAGGGGGCCCGGGGGCCGGGGAGGGGGCCGGGGGCCGGGGAGGGGGCCCGGGAGCCGGGGAGGGGGCCCGGAGCCCGGGGGGCGGGCGGGAGCCCGGGCGCGGGGAGGGCGCCCCGGCCCGCACGGCCCCGTTAGGGGCGCCCGGCAGCCTCCTGCGGGGCGGGCACCGCGCACACCCTCCCCGCAGAGAGGACACCGGCCCGGCCACCACATCGCTCCCTTCCGCGGCGGCTTGCGGGTCCGCGGGCGCCCCCAGCCCCGGCGGCTCGGGTTCGAATGGAGCCGAGAGGGGTCCATCGCCCAGCGAGTGGCCCCTCAGCCGGGACGGGGCCCAGGACCCGCGCCCCGCGGGCGGGGTGGATGCCCGGAGGGGCCGCCCCCCGCACAGGCGGCCCCGCCCTGTTCTGTCTGCAGACGAGCCTCCTGGCGCCCGGGAGGTCCCTGGGCGGACCGCCTCGGGGTGCACCTCCCAGCGCCCCGAAAGGGCCAGGTGACGTCACCCTGACCACGCCCCAGCCGCGCCCCTCCCCCCAGACCCCGGGCCCTCACTGTCAGACGGGGTCGGGCTGTGACTTTAAACCCACGTTTTGGGGGGGCGGGCGTGGGGGGCGGATGGGGAGGATGGAGGGCTCTCTGGGGTCACGGAGGAGGGCCTGGGTGGAAGGCGGGCGGCGGGCTCACCCATCAGGGCCGCAGCGGGTGCCCTGGCCCCGGGGGAAGGCCGAGAGGAGCTCGCAGACTGGGAGGACTGGGCGGGAAGGTTGGAGTGAGGGGACCCCCTGACCCCGCACACCGGCGGCAGCCATGGTCTCAGGCCTGTGCTCCGGGTGCGGCCGCGTCCCCATGGGGCGGCCAGTTCAGGGTGCCTCCCGCTCCCCAGGTTCCTGGTGTTCCTCCGGTACCAGGTGTACTACGAGTACCCGCTGCTCACCTACCTGGAGTACCCCATCCTCATCGCACAGGGTAAGCAGCCCACCTCTCCCTTCCTCCCTCTTCCCTCCCCTAACCCGTACCCACCCAGCACGGCCCTGGCCCTCCTCTCACAGTCTCTCCCTCCCCCAGACGTCGTCCTGCTGCTCTGCGTGTTCCGCTTCAGCGGGAACGTGTACCGGGCGGCGCCATACCTGGCCCTGTATCCTTCTGCAGGGGAGTGCGGGGTGTGCGGGGGGAGTGGGGGGATGAGTCTTATCCGCAGGCCGTCACCCCTCACCCCTTTCCAGTTGCACCAACAAGAATGCCCACGGCAGAGCCCATGGGGCCGGTGTCTCCGCAGCCGGGGTGGGGCCCGCTGGCCGCCGGGCCTGTGGGCGGTGGGTGGGGTTCCCCGCGGGGCCCGCTGAGCAGAAGCACCCCCCTCCGAGGCCTGCCTTTCCTTTTGGGGCGATGGCTTTCTCCCCCACAGACGTCCCCTGGGATCTAGGTCGGGGGGATGAGAGCGTCTGACATTAACAGCGCTGACGCCCCGGTCACCTGTCCGCGGCCGGTGGGCTCCCGGCGGCGTGTTCACGGCCAAGGCCAGGCCCCTCTGCAGATGTTCGGGGGGCTCCGGAGACACACAGACCCGCCCGTCTGCCGGGAGCGGGCCTGGCGTCCAGCTCTCAGTGGAACCCGCGCTCCCGGTGACGCCCGGCCTCAAAGCGCCAGGCCAGCCTCCGATGGGCAGTGGGTTAAAGCGGCCTCACCTGGCACTTGTGGCCGGTCTTCCCCAGAGAGGAAGGGGGGGGTCTGCCGACCTGTCTGCCCAGTGCCCTGTGCCCCCCCCCCCCCAGGGCCAGGGCCCGGCCGCCTCTGAGCTGCCGCCGCCCGGGAGGCCGCCTGGTGCCTCTCCAGGGTCTGAGGGGCCCGGCGGAGGGCCCGGCCCAGGCCCCAGGCTGTTCCCAGAAGCCCTTGCGGAGTGGAGCGGGGTGCACAGTGGCCTCAGGGCCTGGCCGCTTGCTCCAGGTCCCCAGCTGTGCTGTCTGTCGCCCAGCTTCCTCCTGCCGCCAGCTCTGCTGCCCGCTGCGGCACCGCCTTCCACACGGGCCCGTGAAGGGGGCAGCGGAGTTTCAGTGACACGGGTTTTGCAGGACGCGCCTGCTCTATAACGTTGGCCCTGGTCAGAGCTGAGCTCGGGCCATCACCGGGGTGACGTCTGCGGGTTGAGCCGGAAGCCAAGATCCATCCCCTGGGGCCCCGCCTGCAGCAGGGAGCGGGCGGGGCGGCGCTGTGCCCTCTCCATCGGCTGCTCCTGTGCTCGGCTCCCGGCTCCCGGCTCCCGGCTCCGGCACAGCGCGGGCTGCCTTGTCTCCCCAAGCCTGCGGCTCTCCCTGGGGTCGGGTGGGTTTCCGCGGCACCGGCACCGGCGAGGCTCCGGAGCCGCCAGCGCGGCCACTTCCTTGACTCGGCGGCGAGGTTCGTGGCGTCCTGGTTCCTCCTCTCCCTGCGGAAGTGGGTCATGGACCTGGCCATGGTGAGTGCGCCCCGGGCAGACCTGACGGACCAAAGGTCCCGCCTGCACCCAGCGGGCGGGAAACAGGGCAGGGCCCGCCCCTCAGGGAGCACTGTTCTCTCTGCGAGGGTGGGGAGCACCTACTTCCCTTTGGCGCCGGAGAACCAGGCTGGGGCCGAGCAGAAGCTAGAGCTTCCGGTCCGTTAGTCCTGACACAATGGCCACTTGCCATTCTTTTGTCCTGAAGGAGGGTACTGCGCCTGTGCTGGCACTTCTTCCTTCCCGGTGAAGGCCCCAGTGCGCACGCTGTGAGAGCGTGTGTGTGTGTGTGTGTGTGTGTGTGTGTGTGTGTGTGTGTTAGGGGGCATGTGACCACAGGTCCCTCCAGGTGGCAGAGGGGAGTCTCCACCCAGCAGAGAGGGCAGTCACCGCCCGCCTCACCCAACTCCTGTGCCTCGCCCCCTTTTCCCCAGCAGCTAAGCACCCTCTTCCTTCCGGTCCCGCTCTGGGCCGGACCCTGGGACAGGGCAGCTGCTCAGCGGCAGGTGAATCTGCCGTGAGACCGGCCAGGCCGGGTGATGTCCCGAAGGAAACGCTCTGCGCCGCCTGCGGCCGCAGTGGGATGTGGAGCGGTGGGCGCGCCGGGCACGGACTCTCCCGGCGGTGCGGGGCCTGGAGTCACCACGCGGCTCCTACAGGGGCCAGAAGCAGTGCGGGGCCTCAGCCTGCAGGTCAGAGCGGCCTGTTCCCCCAGGCTCTGAAAAACAGGCCAGTCTCTCTTTAAAAAATATCTTTTTAAATTGATGTCAGAGAGGAAGGGAGAGGGAGGAAGGGAGAAACATCAATGATGAGAGAGAGTCATGGGTCAGCTGCCTCCTGCACACCCCACTGGGGATGGAGCCCACAGCCCAGGCGTGTGACTGGGAATTGAACCCTGACCTCTCGGTTCCTAGGTTTGAGACTCAACCACTGAGCTCAGCAGCCGGGCCGGCCTCTCTTCTTACTTGGGGGGGAGAGGGGGGGAGCTGATGAGCCTCGGGGCCCAGCCCTGACCTTTCTCTTCTCACCAGCCCCAGGCAGCAGGTGCCCCCCCAGCAGAGGGGTTGGGGGTTATAAACGCGTCTCGAGTGGCCCTGTCACCAGCCTGGGCCTCGCCTGGCTCAGACGGGCTCCGTCCACCTGCCACGGTGGGTCCAAGGCCTGTCCGTCTCGGTGCCCTTTCCTCCCGTGCCCTCCTAACCCGGTCTGTCTGTCCGCCCGCAGAACCTGTGCACCGTCCTCAGTGCCGCCAGCAAGGTGGCGCAGCTGCAGTGCCTGTGGGCGGCCCGCGACGCGGGGGCCGTGAGCGCGCTCACCTGGGGCCTGGCCGCCTACACCAGCGCCAGTAAGAGCAGGAGCCTCTTCCTCCCCCCCCCACCCCCCCCTCCCCGCACCCCTCTGCTTATCCAGCAGGGGCGGCGGCGGTGACCTAACACGGGCCGCACTGAGCGGGAGCTTTCCTCTCAGTGAACCTTTGCAGGGGCTTCCTGTGCACACGAGATTTCCACAAAGCTGGGGTGGGGTGAGGGGGGGGAGTGTGAGTGGCCACAGGGCGGAAGGGGAGCGGCAGGAGTGGGGGGGGGTTTACGGCTGCCTTTGCCGCTTTATGAAACACGGCACGCACGGTGCTCTGTGCGGCCAAGTCCGCCAGGAACAGCGAGCATCCAGGCCCGTCTGTAAAACGGGACCATGTTAGCTAAGCACCCAGCTGTCTGAGAAGCGAGTGGGTACTGATTGCCGAAAATTTTCTGTTGCAGCAAGAATCATAACCACCTTACTGACCACCAATGACCTTACAAGTAAGCAAAGCGTTCTCTGCCTCTTCCTCGTTAAAGACGCCTTTTGTCTGTCCACGCCACAGGGTCAGCAGCCCGCCGGCCCCCCCCCGTGTGAGGCCAGGCGTTTTCCCAGGATCATCTCCTTCCCACGCGGTGGAGACACCCCTCACTGCCCCGAGACTCCGGATGACGGGAGGGGGGTGGGCAGCTGTGACCCTCCCCATCAGCCAGACTCCTCCCGGTGACACGCCGAAGAGGATACACTCCTCTTCCCAGTCAGGCCACGAGGCCGATGGCAGTCACCACGGGAAGGCCATTTTCCCAGAAGCATCTGGGACCACATCTGGGACCAGCGTTGTTCCAAGTCTCATTTCTCTGAGGGGCAGCGGAGTGAAGCTGTTTAGGCTTTTAGAGCGAATGGTTCTGTTCTCTGATGTGAACACGGCCTTTAACACGCGCTTCTCCTCCTCTTGCCCGACGCCAGTCCTCGTGCGCTTTGTGATCATGCTGGTGTTGAACCTGTGGGTGACGGCCACCGTGCTCCGATACCGGAAGGCGGGTGTCAAGGCCGAATGATGGATCCGTAATTCTGACACCCAGCGGACTTCGAGTGACCGGACCAAAGGAAAGAAGAGCTCATTGTTAAATCGAAGTCTTTTATAAACTAGTCAATCGTTTCTGGATCTCTGGAGCCAAAGGTATTTTAGACGTGAGCCATTCAAACACGTGTTTAAAAAGGACCCCCTCCCCCCACTTTATTAGGTGGAGTTGAGGCTGGTGGCTAATGGAAACCAGCCCAAGAACCACCGGGAGATGGCTCTGCCTCTTCCAAGTCATGGTCACGCTCTCTCCAAAGAGCTGACTGCATCCATTTTTCAGCTTCAGAATCTTTTAAGGAACAGTCCCCTCTCTCCATGGCACACGAGCGCCTAGTGGGGTTCTGCTGGGTCAGGAGGAGAATTGTGATCCGTCACTAGGGGGGCTCACTCGGGGATGAGTGTCTAATCGCAGCAGAGAACACAGGATGGCTCTAGTGTATCATAATACAATGTAATACCTGCTTAGGCACCACAGTCTAAGTTAGGCAAGCAGAAACGGAACTGGCTTGAATTGATATGCCAACTCAGTCCTTTACCTTCATGCTGTGCCTTTAAGTAATTCCTAACAAACGGGCTATTAAATGCAATCTCTGTGATGAAGCCTCTCACATTCTGATTTAAGCACAATGCTGCCTTTTTTTAAAACTGCTTTTGAAAAAAAAAAAAAAAAATATATATATATATATATATATATATATATATATATATATATATATATATATATATATATATACATACTAGTACTTACACAGACACACACACACCGTACACATATTACTGATTCTGCAGAGGGAGGTACAGAAACATCGATAATGAGAAAGAAAAATTTCACTGATGGGCTGCCTCCTGCACGCCTCCCTCTGGGGATCAAGCCTACAAGCCAGGCATGTGCCCTGACCGGGAATCGAACCGGGACGTCCTGGTTCACAGAACAAAGCTCAGGCACTGACTCACCCGCCGGGCAATGCTGCCGTTTCCACAGGGGCCACGGCCATTCTTAGAATTCGGTACAAAATACAGCTTATCTTGACCAGGTTTCGTGTATTGAAAATATACGTGGTAAAGAGTATTGCTGAGTTCTGGCAATACTTATGGCTTTATTCTCATTACAGTATCATATTCTAAACATGACAAGATTATTATGTACATGGTATTTTTCTATAAAAGTTTATAAAGCTTAACACTGAACAAACTCTTCTCCCCTTGTAACTGAATGGCATCATTTTGGTGTGTATATACATATATGCAGTAAGGAAATGATACTATTTAGATGTTTTGGTTTCCTGTGTAAAATAAACTTTCCAATTTTGAACTCTGCTGAGTCTTGAAACTGTTTCAATGTGAGTGGTTTTCAATGATGTAAAGAGCCATTTGAAAATACAGATTGTGGTTAATCTTTTAGAACGACTGCTTGAGAACAGCAGGAACAGAAACATGCCATTTAAAAATAAAATCATTCACTCTAGTTCTTAAGTCATAGTTGTCCCTTTTTAAAAATCAGGTAGATCCTTTCTCTTGTGCAGTTACAATCTGATTGGTATCCATAGTGACTTCTGGTTCTTATTAGTTCTTTATCGGGGTGGAAGGCGCTCCTTTAAGAAGGTGCCCGGGGGTGGCGGCCTCCTCCTTTCCCTTTGGGGGGAAGGGAGGAGGAGCCACTGCGGACCCTCACTCCACACACGCCTCCTGGCTGGTCCCCAAGGGCCCTGGCAGCCAACACCGCCCCTTTGCGGCTCAGGGCGTGGCCTGGCCAGGTGAGCGCCGAGCCGTGTCCCGGGAAGAGCCGTGTCCTGGCAGAACGCCGGCCAGCGGAGCAATGCTCCCGGCCCCCCGGCAGTCAGCACTGTTCCTCACAACACAGGCGCCTGGCTCTCCCTTATCCTCAGCGCCAAGCGCAGCTCTGCACGCCCCTCACATCACAGGCTCCTGCCAGACTCACCTTCTCTATCTCTGTGCTCAGCGACAGGGCCGAATCTTACTACCAAGCATCTAGAACCGGAACCATCCCCACAGGCCACGATTAATTCAATAAAAAAACAAATAAATTTGCAATGAATATTATAATAATCACTCACAATTCAGGTGTTCTTGAATATTTTTCAGCTGAAAATTGCCAAGAAAAACGGGTTTGAAGTTGGTCGGGGCTGCCACTTGGGGAAAACCTCTTCTACAGACGCACGTGGTGGTGGGGCAGGCGGCCGCTGGCGTGTGCAGATGCTTGTGGTGTGCAAGGGGTTAATTATAACTTATTGGCTATACACCCACCTTTAATTCCCATACTTTTAGGGAAGGCAAATTTGGGGAGTACATTTTAGGTTGCAGCATACCAGGAGTATTTCACAGGAAAAGTATAAAAATGCTTATGTCTTAATTATTTATTTTTTTAATATAAAAAGCAGGCATAAAATACAATTACATTTCTACAAAGATGCAACAAATTTAAAAGAAAAATCAGGGGGATATGATTTCTGTTCAAAGGGGACAGCTGATCAAATATTTGTGATTATCTAAATCATGCAGTTCAACTCGGTACAACTTCAAACACACTCACTGGGGGAAGGGAAGCGGCGGCGGCCGGCTGACACCCAGCGCTGTCACCCAGCGCACCTCAGTGCTCCCGAGCAGAGCAGCGTGGCGTCTCCGCCCCCGGGGAGGACAGGAGTCAGCAGCAGGGGAAACACGGGAGAAGCTCGGTGTGACCGCCTCTGGCCGGAATTTACAAACAGCTTCTCCCCGGAGCATGCTCCAGCCGCCGGGGTCCAGGCCTGTGTGCGCCAGGCCCGAGGCCGGTCAGCGGCCAAGGCAGCACTTCCGCAGCGGGTCTGGCCCCGAGCGCCGCCGCCGCCGCTGCTGCTGCTGCTGCTCCTCCTCCTCCTCCTCCTCCTCCTCCTCCTCCTCCTCCGGGGCCCAGGCAGACCGGGAGGGCGCCTGCCCAGCCAGACTCCTGTAGCCAGCGCAGGCTAGCTTCAGAAACTCTCACCTACACCTTAGATTTCCTGGTACACTTTTCCTTTGGCTGTAGCATTTTAAGTGTTCAGATTTTTTTCTTAAAAAAAAAATTTTGCTTCTGGATAACAATTTAATACTTTTCAAAAATTCACTATACACCAATTTTCAACAATAACACCAGTTTTACTTCTACTTGTCTCGCTTATCCCCACGAAAGTACAAAAACCTAAGAAAACCCCAGCATTCACTACTTGGTTCTCAACAGGAGGTATTTGTGGCTCTGGGAGAAATCAGGTGTGAGGAAAGAAGCGACTTTTGGTCTCTATTTATCTTGGAAGCTGTGGAGCCTCCAGAGAGAGAAGCTGGCACAGAACCTGGCTGTCACACCAAGTCGGTATCACGCTGAGTGATGCTGGGAAGAGCACTGGGTAGGTGCATGCACCATTCATGTTCGCACATGAAACCAGCAACAGGGTAAAGAACAAATCCTTACCCAAGGCCGAATCTTTTATTAAGCACATTGCTGTTAGCTGGACAGCTTCATAAATTCTATGTCAAACCACATAATGTGAATGATCTCCATGGGAGAGATTGGTTTCACCCCTTAGAATATCCCCCCCCCAAGGTCACATGATCTTCCTCGGACAGTTGCATCACACCATGATTCTCCATATTCT
This sequence comes from Pipistrellus hanaki, assembly GCF_964339955.1. Classification (NCBI taxonomy): domain Eukaryota; kingdom Metazoa; phylum Chordata; class Mammalia; order Chiroptera; family Vespertilionidae; genus Pipistrellus; species Pipistrellus hanaki. Next base: position 1,735,712 of record NC_140514.1, read on the forward strand.
CTTATATACAGCATTCAAAATTTAAACTTTTGCCATTTTTACTCAAATATTTCAATTACTCATGTGTAAACTTCAAATTATTTCACCTTAATAAAGTTTATTAAAAATATATATATATACTCTCCAATTCAGAATATGATAGAACCTCCCATAGAGTAACAAAATCTTTATATAAAATATTAATTCAGTCTCCTTTTAACAAGTCTAATGAGTGGAAATAGTTATTCTATATAAATTTTATATATTTTTCATTTTAAAATCTTACTTTAAAAAACATCTGTGCCCCGAACCAGAACCGCAGAACACACCTGCGAGGCCCGCCTCCCACACGCCGCCCCGCGTCAGCACAGCCGGCAGGGGGAGGCAGGCCGGTCTCCGGAGGAGGAACGAGGTTCCGTTTCAGGACATCGGCAGCCACGCCACTCTTCCGTTTGCACAACAGTATCTGTAACTGGGACCCACCGTTAAACATCCCACACTGACCCCCGGACAATGAAAATGTCTCAGTTCCTTCACTGAAATAGCGGATGATGTCTCTGAGCATCACGCCGAACTGTGTGTGTTTGTGTAGAGAGAGACTGATAAAAGACTAGTTTTTTACCTGATGCTTCTCACTGATGCATCCTGTCACAGTAAAACACACAGACTTCTGCGGGATGAGAAACATAGCAGGAACGGTCCTGCCCGCGCTGTAATTTTAACAGTGTTTAAATAAAAAGGTAAGTGCCTTTGAGGCCGCTTCTTCCCAGGCACCAGTTTTCACAACCCAATACTGAAATATTGCCATACACTACTGTGTGGTGAGGGGTCACATTTCAATACTTAAAATATATCTAGAGTATATTTTAGTTTTCTTTATATTTGAGATAATTTTTGAATGCTGAGTGTGAAATGTAAAAATAGTCACAAATGTCCTTACCAGAAAGAAAAACCTATGTAGGGTAGTCAGCAAATTCCAAGCAAAGAAAACATTTCATAGTCACACACTAATACTGAGGTCTGTAAAAAGGCTTGGATGAATAATAGATAAACGTAAAAGATATATTAGTTCTAATACTATCCATTATTGTTTCTATCACCATACTTTAAAAAATTGTTATACAATCAAAATAGGCTGACATTGATAACTATTATATGTAAAAATAGTGCACTATCTTCTTCTGCAAAGCAAATTTGCATCCTAAGAGTTGGTAAACACTTTTCAATACAGAAAAAGGCTGGGACTTGGGAAAAATTAAATTAAGGCATTCAAAATGGATAGTTACCTATCATGAAGCAATAGGAAATCGATATAATTAAGTTCCAAGTTTCTGGTACAGCAACATGAACATGCAGCTCCATCAGGTACACAAATGAGTGCTATAACCCAATGTTATGGCTTTGTACAAGTGCATAGTTGCAACTGTAGTAAGTAATGGTATCTGATTGATGAGTATAAAAAATAGTGGGAAGTTAAAAAACCCTCTTGCAGTATTACAGTACTACATATGTGTGTACACACACACACACACACACACACACACACACACACACAGTATAATGGTCACTTCTTCAGTCTGTATCACTGTAGTGAAATCCGTTCCCAGGTTCCTGCGGAGAACATGCAGGTGAACCCTCTGCAGAAGCTGAACAGATGCCGCCTCTGACTCTTCTCTGTGCCACGCGGTGTGAGTGTGTGAGTGATGCCACGACAGCTCTATGGAGCTTCTGGAAGAGCTGCACCTGATGCTCTTTATTAACCAGTCTCTGCTGGTTCAACCTGCTGTCCCAAAGGAGCCTAGGAAAATCTCTCCAAGACTTATAATTTATCTTGTGGGAATAAAGGGAATATGTATATGTGTATCAGTCTCTCAGGAAAATACAGCTTTACAATAAATTTCGGGCCATCATATTTCAGTCTTGTTTTATCTGGAAGAATAGGATCACCTTGAATAATGACTGCATTCATAGAAGGCAGTTAGCTGTAAAGAAAGGAAAAATAAAGTTAGTTGAGATAGTGAAATAATAAGATTGTTAAATTCTTTGAAAAGGCATTCCATGTACACCATTAAACTAGATAGTCTTCCAAATACAATACTTTCAACACCTAAATCATGCATAAAATGTATTTACCGTGCTCCTTTTTTTAGGTACATGCAGTGATAGTCTTTTTCATATTTTTCTGTATCGGCTACAAACATGACACACAGTTTAATACGTTTAACTGACTCTCAGGTTTAGACATGTCACTGAATAGCTCATGTGAAGGAAGTGGACTTGGAGTCTGACTGCTAGCTGCCTCAAGTATTGAAAGAACAGGACTCTGGGCCAGGCTTTACTTGACTATTGGACCCTTAAAATCTATTAGGTGGAAACATACACGTTATAGTAAGCAAAATGCTCTGCATATCCGGTGATAAACAGAACCCCAATAGGACACTAGTGGCCCGTGGCAGGAAGATCCCTGCAATAGGGCTTCCTGTGCAGTCACCGCCCCACCTACTCCCCTCCCTTCTCTCCGCCCGCTGCTTCCCTTCCTTCTCTGCCGCCGCCCGGCTAGCTAGCTTGCTTCTCCCCAGCGCTTGGCTTCTTTCTACACTGTCCTCAGCCTTCAATCTGGCCTGGATATGCAAATTAACCACCACCTTGGTTGGGTTAATTTGCATACTCACCCTGATTGGCTGGTGGATGGGACTTGTGGGCATACCGAAGGTGCGGTCAATTTGCATGTTTCTCTTTTATTAAGTAGGACTTAGGTATGTTTTGCAATGTGCTTACTTAGATTAAGATAGACCCTTTTTTAAAAATCCATCCCATGCAAAACATTTAACTCAGGAGGTTATATTTTTATTTGCATCTACTCTAGCCACTATTAACCAAATTATTTTACATTTTCTAAAAGCATAAGAACTCTCACACCATATCATTGGCATCCTTCAGCAAGAGAAATATTACATTTCCAAAAACCAAACATTTCACAACATCACAAAGCAGCCCAGATCAGAAACAAATATTTCACAGCACTTATTAGACTTATAAAGTTTTAACAGTTTCAACTCTTGCAGTTAGAAAGGAAAGTGGAGGAAGGCAGGGAGGGAAGGAGACAGGATGGAGGAAGAAAGAAACCTCATGCTATGTTCACAAACTCACACAGTTGTAGGAACTTGAAAACTATAAATTGTACTTCTCTGAATATGGCTTCTTTAGAATAAACAGAAAGTACCATATTTAGTTCCTTTTGTTATTTCTACATGTTTTGTTCCCAAGATAAAAATTATGAATCTGAACATAGCATTTCACTTTTCTATTTAACATAAAAATTTTAGTTAGAAACTTTCTTGAAAACTACTTTTCAAATATATACTATTAAAAAATTAATAAAATTTCAAAAGTAGCAAAAATGAAAACCCAAATGCAAACAGCATGCACTACTTGAAAGTACTAAAATAACTCATTTTTCACTTTTTGATTTACCCCATTTATTTCTTCAGAAATCAAAAACATCGTCATCATCATCACCACCACCATCAACATCATCAAATGACCAATCCCAGTCTTTAAATGCCAAATCAAGCAATCTGTAATGGGAGGTTTTCAGTTTATACTCTAAGAATACTCTTTAGGAATAGCAGTTTCATAAACTATGATCTAGAAATCACACTTTGAATGTGCATAAGCATGTTTGTTTTCCCTCCATCAATAACATGATTAAGATGGAAACAGCCATTTATATATCTTTTTCTTATCTATAAACTAGAGGCCGGTGCACGAATTCATACAGGGGAAGGGGTCGATCAGGACCTGCTGGCGGGGTGTGTGTGTGTGTGTGTGTGTGTGTGTGTGAAGGCCTGCAGGAGGTTGGCCAGCAGGCCCTGACCTAGCTGTGTACATGTGCTGAGATAGCGGCACACAAAAGCCACAGACAGAGCACCCACTAACGGCCTGAACACCAGCAATGCTCTGAGGTGGAAATACAGCTCTACTTCGCTGCCTGCACTCAGGCATCTCACTCTCCCCGGTGCAGAGTTGCTGACTGACAGGTTGTCTCTCCTACCTCAGCCACACATTTTTTCAGGGCTCTGCCCCCAGTTGTGATAGGTAGCTGACTTCAGCCAATGGTGGCACAACGCTGCAGGAGCACTAGCCAATCAGCAGTTGGGAGCCTGGAAAGGCATGGGGCTGAGCTGGAAGTGGCTGATGGGGGCAGAAGGCCAAGAGTTGTGTGCGCGCGGGGTGCGGTGGCAGAGGGAAGATGGCGGTGGTGCTTACTTTACGTCTTTGCAGTTAGGCTGCTTCCTTGCCCCTTCTGCCCACTCCGAGCTGCTACTCTGTCTTTATCAGGGTTGCTCTCCTCCTACAGGCTTCCCGGACCCAGATTCTCCAGTGCCTGGAGCCTTAGCTGGGGGGAGGGACCATGGGAGGTTGGCCAGACAGGAAGTTGTTTGTGGGAGCGCACTGACCACCAGGGGGCAGTTCCTGCATTGAGCACTGTCCCCTGTTGGTCAGTGTGCATCATAGTGACTGGTCGACTAGTTGTACAGTTATAACAGTCGCTTAAGCTTTTATATATATAGATGCATATAATCAGGTTAGTCAGGTATGCTTTCCAGAATACCAGAGAACTGAAGAAAAGATAGGAAGGAGTAGTATTCAGAATGTAGCTTTCTCCATTCCAGCAGGACCCTACTTGCTCAATGGGTCACCAACAGTTATGCGCTCCATGAAAAACATCTGAACTCTTGGCTCTGTCACTTCGCTGTGTGACCTTAGGCACACGATGCTTCTGTGTGTCAATCTCATCGTTAAGAGAAGAAATGAATAGCTAACCCACAGGTTGGTTTTGAGGATAAATTAGTACAGTTAATAATAACAGCTAACATCCATTTAATTATTATTTTAAAACAATTCACCACAGAAAAAAGGGAAGTGCTGCAAAGAGGAGGATCAGAATCGGGAATGCCACAGAAGCTAGAGGGGAAAATGTAATGGTACAAACACTGGAAAAAAAAGTTAAGAAATAAAATTAGCTGTGCCCTGGCTGGTGTGGTTCAGTTCAGTGTCATCCACTGCACCAAAGGTTGCTGCTTCTAGTCCCAGCCAGGGCTGTGGGCTTGATCCCTGTAGGGCACATGCAGAAAGCAGCTGACTGATGTCTTGCTCTCACATGTCTGTCTCTGTCTCTCTGTCTCTCTGTCTCTCTCCTTTCCATCCCTCTCTCCAAAATTCAATTTAAAAAATCTTAAAAAAAGAGGATGTATTTATGGGTATTTTGTTTTAGTGTATGATGATATCTAACAAAGTCAAATATTTGTTTTAAAAAAATACACCATATAAATTAAAGTACAGCTACACTGACTAGTGCTCAGACTATTATTAAATCAATACAAATAAGGAGCTAGATATTAAATTACTGCTGATACACACCAGGAATGCTGTCCCTGAGTTTCCCTAGCTGATCTTTACAGCTCTCCCGCTTTCTACAGGAACAGGCTATAAGCCAGGAGGACTTTAAAGCCATCTAGTCAGTGCCTGACTCGCCCCTGGAGCCATGCTGCCTGACGTCAGACTGCACACACAACAGTGCTGCCACGCAGCGTCTCAACCAAGTGAACAGTTTATAAACCCTCTTCTTCCCAATTTAAAACTGAGTGTCTGATAGCTTTCCCTTCCGAAGTTAAAATGTGCCTCTCTGCTCGGTTCTTGTTCTAAATCTTCTTTGCTGCCTTAACCAGTTTAGCTTAGTGGACAGAGCGTCGGCCTGCGGACTGAAAGGTCCCAGGTTTGATTCCGGTCAAGGGCATGTGCCTTGGTTGCGGGCACATCCCCAGTAGGAGGTGTGCAGGAGGCAGCTGATCAATGTTTCTCTCTAATTAATGTTTCTAGCTCTCAATCCCTCTCCCTTCCTCCCTAAAAAATCAGTAAAATATATTTAAAAAAAACATTATTTAATAAATTAATTAATAAATCTTTGTTGCTATTTATGATCTCCCAACATTTCAAATAATTTCTTCAGAAATCCTTAATTTCTCCCTTGCTACATGAGTAATACTTTCAAACGAACCACTACTACCTCAGTTATTCTCTTCTATACACCCTCCAATTTGCACTACCCTTAAAACATGACACCCAAAAAATGAGTGCAAACTGTACGGTTATTCACGTGAGACAAAATATACACAAAATATAAGAGTTAATGAAGCAATGAAGGCATAAATGTTAAAAGTAATGGAAATATTGTTGCAGAGGCATAATAAAAAACAAAATCATATTTAAAATGTGCCCATCTTTACATTTAAAATGTCAGAGAACATTAGATTAAAACTTTTTTACAAAAATACCCTATGCATATTACAGTCAGTTTTGCTATTAGTTTTATCTACATGCATAGTTGTGAGTGGAAAAAATCCCTATTACTTACTGTTGGCTATGCAAAATGTATTAAAAAATCAATGAAGAATGATTTGAAGGGCAGGGCCAGAACTAAAACAAAACAAAAAGCAACAAAAATCAAAAGTAAAGGTGCTTTTAAAAAGACCATGATGCTGAATTAGGGGAGGAGGGGAGGAGAAGGAAACTCGGTGAACAAGAAATGGCTATGGAAGTGAGGTATGCCTCATTTTGTCCCTAGAATGCTATGATTATATACCTAAACATGGCAAAACATTGGCCCTTTAAATATTTTTGGTTGAGTGTAATATATGTGTGTGATTTGGTAAATAGATTTATATTACATTTACTTAAATCAGTGAATGAGACATGCATACTTAAATAGTTTCAAAGATTTGGTATTCCATAATTCATTAAAATATCAAGGAAAAGAAATTGTAATTAGAAAAATCTGGGGAAAAAAAAGAAAAGAAAAATCTGTAGCTTGAATATGAATAGGAAAATATTTCTAAAGATGCTCTCATCTTTATCACATTTCAGCTCCTACCTTGGTTTGTTCGGGGCGAGCTGTCGGCTTGGCCGCCGGATGGACTGGTTCTGTTGGATCTTCATGGACGTCCTGGGAGAGGACCGTGCGAACGGGTCCGGAGCCGGAGGCTTCTTAGGAATCTTCTTCACCAGCCGGCTCACCCACTTCTGCTGCTCTTCCGTCGAGTTCGCTAACACCAACAGGTTCTTTGCCGTGGAAATATCATAATAGACTATAAAAAATTATAAAATAATTAATGCGTTTAAAATGATATGTACATAAATATTGATGGAGCAAGTAATTTACTATTTACCTTTGCAAGGTGCTATAATCTCTTCCTTTTTGTCCATGTGGTCTTTATGACATTTAATATGGCAGCGGCGGCATTCCAGAGCAGGAGGCGGCTTGAACATATGCCACAATGGCTTCATACAGGCCTCGCAGTTGGTTGGAAAGTGGTAGAGAGTAGGAATAAATTCATGTCCTTTGTGGCAAATATAATTTGACTTTTCTCCCACTGGCTCCACTGGAAATTCTTGTTCCTTCTTACTTTCTCCTTCATTGGCATACAGAATCTATACATACCAAAAAGCACAATGAATGATTCCTAAATACAAGCTATTTTTTAAATAGTTACACTTCATATAACATAAAATAAAATTAACCTAAGTTACTCAATAAGAAGAAAATGCACCTGATGTTCAAACAGTAGTAGGTTCTGTCTCATCAAGAGCTTATATGAGAAAAGTCATTATACAGTTACTTCGGTTAATTTCAAAAGAATCATTCTTGTTCAAATGGCGCCTTTTTTCTCCATGATATCTTACTAAGTTCAGCAGTCTTATCAGAACAGGCTAGCAAGAGGTAAACCTGCACGTGCTGTGTGTTAGAAAGTTTTTCTGGGAGGGAGTATTCAAAATAATCACCTGAAGAGATGTGGCAATTATATGACTTGATGCTTTTATGACTTTCAAAAATAGACAACTGGTGCTAACTGTAAACACAGCTCTAACTGAAAAGACCAGAGGTAAGGAAGAAAAAAGAAAAAGATGTGTGATATACTCCAAATGAACATGCTCAGCACCAGAAAGTAATTTTCCCATAGTACACCAAACACAATGGCTTTTTCACGGAAGGAGCTCAATAACTTTTGGTCTAATTTTTTTAAAGAAATTTTATTTTTTGTTGTTGTTAATCCTCACCCGAGGATATTTTTTTATTGTTTTTAGGGAGAGTGGAAGAGGGAGGGAAAGACAGAGAAACATCGATGTGAGAGAAACACACATCGACCAGTTGCCTCCTGCGCGTGCCCTGACCAGGGCCCAGGCCGGAGAGGAGCCTGCAGCCAAGGTACGTGCCCTTGACTAGAATCAAAACCGGGACCTGTTGTTCCACAGGTGATGCTCTATCCACTGAGCCGAACTGGCTAAGGCTGGTCTGACTATTTTTAAAATGGAAGTAGTAAAAAGAAGAATTAGGCTTCACTTTAAATCAGAAGGAAAGGGCTACTGAGTTCAAATTTTAACTTCACAAGCAACTTTTTTCACTTCTGAGAGAGCTGAACATAAAACCACCAACAGAAGAAAGTTTATGCTTAAAAAAATGTCATAAGCAACCTTGAACAAAAGAATAGCGAAGGCCAGAAACATGATATAAATACACTACAGACTTTAAAATGTCGGATGGAGAGAGAAATGAAGCTAAATCCAAACAGAATAGCCATAAAAATCACAAAAGAATGAACCACCTTTAAATGGAACTAAAGGTAATCTGAAGATAGCCCAAGAATAAAAAAATTCGGTATGTCATGTCACTCTTAAAATCTCTAAAGGTGAAAGGAAAAAAACAAACAAAACAAAACCAACCAAAAACAAAATAAAACTATGTTTACCTGAAATATCCTTGGAATTTCTTTAGCATCTGCTCTATATACATCTGTCTGTGTAACTGGTCGGACATGAAACAACTTGCTATAAAAGATTTTTAATAAAGAAATAAACTGTTACCAAAAGATCAAATTACATTAGTTATCCTATACTAGTCAGAAGTTAAAACTGACTACTCTGACCCATGTTAGAAGGTCAGAGAATATCTTGCTAATTCTATCACTCCTTGAGATTTGGAGAAAATTTTAATGTCAGAAAACTTTCTATTTCATTTCAGAAAACAACCAGTAAAGACCCATGAAATAAAAATGTCTTAGCTAACTGATATCTCAGATGTCCATCCATCTGCATGAAGCAAATATAAGAAATGTAACCATAGTCCAGCAGCAGCTATACTATATGAGTAAATAGACATGTGACTACTTTATATGACTACTGTATGCACTAACTTGACAAAAATGTCATGTTACTCTCTTATACTTTAAAAAATGAAGTTTCTACATATTCTAATACAGACACTTACTCTATGTCTAAAACCATATACGGATTAGAATGCTCTTTATCTTGTTCGCTGTCATAGAAGAGAATCTTCTTACTGCTTACGATCACATACTGTTAAAAAGGGAAGAAATTAAACAATGATTAAAGTTCCTATATAATGATTAAAGTTGTATATAATTTAAATAAGCAAACTGAAAGTATTTTTTTGGACTGATTCAGCTTAAGACCCAGTAACACAGGTAGCCAACCTGTTGCTATGGTTTGAATGTTTATGTTCCCCCAAATTCATATGTTAAATCCTAACGCCTAATAGATGGTATGAGGAGGGGCCTCTGGAGGGTGACTAGGTCATGAATGAGCTGAATGGAGCTCCAGAGAGGACCGGCCCTTCCACCGCGTGAGGACACAGCGGGACCTCTGCAGCCTGAGAGAAGGACTTGACCAGAAGCCAAACAGGCCGGCACTCTGGACTTCCAGCCTCCAGAACGGGGAGGAATAAGTTTCTGTTTTTCACAAGCTCCCAAGCTGCGGTATTTTGTTATACAAGCCTCAATGAGCTAAGACACCCCAAAGAGACGAACATAACATCAATAATCATAGTAACAGGAAAATAAATAAATGGGTCTTTCTGTCACATCCAGAGTTGTTTTCCCACCAAAAAAGCAAAAGCACCAAAACCTATTTTATTATTAACAACTTATTAATGATAAAAGTCATGTTTACAAAGATATATAAACCCATGCGATTGGAAATCAGACAGTACAAAAATTTTATGTGTCTGCATACTCTAGTTATATTACTGCATGTTCTTTATACCTACAAAAGTGAAATGGCTGTATGTAGCTAACCCAACCAACAGTAAAGCAAAAGAACCACGAGAACACTAGTTACCTTTCTAACCCATCCGAACTTCTTAGTGTTGTTTCTCACAGGTAACGAAAGCCATCCCTCCAGTCTTGATTCTACAAATAAACAAATGAGGACAAATATAACAATTCTAAGAAAATGAGAAATTTAACAAAATTTTAATATAAAAGTCACAAAACCAATCTGTCCTTCAAAATTTACCACTGCTCATTATCTAAGATATAATAACAATGCGGATCAGTATAAGCAAGTTATGCAATGCAAAACAAAACCCGGGTTATATCTCATTGGAAATATATATCCTATAGTTTATAAAGTCAAATGCCTGCTGCTTAAATCCATGCCTTTGCACAGTTCAGCAGAAAAGTTGCAGAGAAGAGAAGCAGCTCTTTCTTCTCACTAATACACCCGTATTAGGTAGGACCTCTGCTTTTCCTGCGGAAGGAGGCCTAATTATAGATATGCTGCACATTTTCTTCGAAGAGAAAACATTTTAAGGGAGTAATTGCATGTTCAGATAAAATTAAATAAATTATGTAAATTACAGATTAAAATTGATAAATGCGTTGCAATATAACCACATGAATTCTAAATTCCAACACATCAAAATTAATAAAGACCAAATCCTTAGACTTTGTTCTACTGGCATTTGATCAGCATCTTTCAATAAAATAATTAAGTGAAATAAGCATTTTTGGATATTACTCTATTAATAAAAGTAACTGTCACTTGTTTAACATCTACTACATGTCTGAATCCGTGCTGGATGCTTTACCTAAACTTTCTTAACTCTTACCACCCCATGGAGAGGTCACACAGGGACAATTCTGACTACAGCGCCTATATACTCCCTGTCATCAACGCCCTTCCAAACTGTCTGAACAGAGAAATGCTGTCCCGTGCCAGCTTAAGGGACTAAATCAGATGACATCTAACACTATGCATAAGACTGAAATGATTTTATTGCTAAAGCTCTAAAACAACTGCAACACAATCACTTATGGTTTATATTATATACTAATATATATACCTGAGAAATGTGACAATGTAAATAACTATTTACTTTGAATTCAATTCCTAAGAGACTAAATTTTACCTTACATTCAACTGCTCCTTCATTAATTTCCTGTGGCATTTATATGACACGTTTTTGTACCCAGACTAACTTTGTGTTAAACGTAATTTCAGGTATTTTCTATCCTGTTTCTTCACTTAAACGGTAACAGCAGGGATCAGGTCAAATTGTCTTATACTCCCTTTTAAGGCCTAGCAAAATGCTGCCTAGGAAGCACTCACTGGAAACCCAAGCGCATCCTCTGAGACAGTCTACATGCTTTTTCTGTATTGTCACTCTTGCTATGAAGCCTCAAGAGAGCTTCTTCTTGGTTGAAAATGGCTGAAACAGGCAGCGAACCACATGCCCTTAAATGATGCAAAGTACTGTCTCATTTCTTATCTATCAATTGTCACAGCAATGCCAAGTACAAATACCCCCAAAACAAACTCTTTGTCCATGCGGGAGTCTCTTTTTAACTGAGACTAGAGCAATTTGTTAGAGTTAGTGAATATTAGTTAATGTCACAGAAGTTTTTCACAAGGACTAAAATTAAGAGTAGTCAGAAAAACCTCAAGGGGGAAGATTTTCAGGATATCACCTGTATCATTAGGTTCCGATGAAATGGGTAAATAAGGCAAAGAGTCTTCTGAGTCAGAACCAGAGTCAAGAAGCATATGAGAACTGGAAGGCTTAGTAGCAATATTGAGAGAGGTAGAGGAACGCTGGTAGGTGAATGACATGGATTCCATAGTGTGTGACTGAGTGATATGAACTAAACACCCAACATAAAGAAAGTAAGAATGCAGAAAAGAGTTAAGAGAAAAGAAAATGAAAACTTAAAAAGAGAGCTACCTATAATATATAATGAACTACTTCAAATAACTAAATACATGAAATTTTCTTTTGCATTTTTTAATGAAAAATTTTGTCAAACATCAGTAAGTAAAATAAGTTAAAACTCCTTTGAATCTCTACTCCAAGGAGAAGGTTTCTGCCTTAAAGAAATGACAATTTTCCTCAAGAACAAAGTCAGTCACAGTTTAAATATTGAAGACAAAAGCTTTTAATAAAATAAAATGGGGTGGAAAAGAGGTTGTTGTACCTGGGAACCCGTCATCCGCCTCGGCATCCCCTGGGCCGCTGCCCGTGCTGGAGCTGTCCATGCCCATGTGTAAGGCCTGGAGCTGCGAGCGCAGCTGCTCGATGTCACTGTCTTTACTGTCCAGTGTCATCTGCAGTTCAATGCGAATCTGGCTCTCTTCAGCTATTTGCTAGGAGGAATTAAATTGTATTACATTAACTGGATGCCATAGCTCTCATAATTTTGCTTCTTACTCCAGTAATTATTAATAGAAATGTTCTATAATCAATAAAATATATACTGACATGAAAATGATTCTACTTCTTAAAAAAGAAGTCTTTGAATTAGAATCCAAAAAGTATTCTTACAGCCTGCATTTCATTCAGTTCTTTCTGGTACTTGATCATCTGCTGGGTCAGTTTTTCCCGTTCGGATTTAAGCTCCATATGCAGCTTCCTGTTCTCCTTCTCTTTCCTCCGCACATCGGTGTCACTGCCACGCTTGATAGGTTCTTTTCGATTCATGATCTCAGCCAACTTATTCACAGCCTTAAGACATAAAAATAAAGTATACACACACAAAAATCCATTACGCTGGTGGTTTCTTGGTAACTCACCAATAGCAAGTTAGATAGCCGCTAATAATCTCCTTCTCTGTACACAGGGCCACAAAGAAGCACCTTGCATATTTGGAAACGCACCTCCTCTCATTACTCATTATCCTTCCCCAACCTCTATCCCACCAGCTTTTCACTCAGGTTTTCAGAGAACTGAGACTTAAAATGCTTATGGGTCTGATCTGATGTCACCTGCTTCCCCTCGGAGTTTGGAGTTCTAAGAGACTTTTACTAGGCACATCTTTTACTGGAAGAGGATTTTGCAGGTGTATTCCATTCATAAAATACATGTCCAACCACAGAACAACACACGTGGGACTCAAAAGTACTGCTGCTGTATTACACAACCATGAGAGTTGACAGAAGGATGGTCAATATCACAGGTACCTTTTTTCAGACTGACCCTCTTTTAGGCTGTCAGCAAATGGTCATTCTCTAAAATTTCTTAAAAAGCAGAAAAAGCTTATCAGATTATAATAAAAAATTAGGAAGGAATGTGATTCTATATGAAAAAATTAACAAAAACTTTAATAAATATTAAACTGAACAATGTTAATCAAATCTAACTTCTATTACCTTGGCAAAAGTCAGGTAACTGGGACTGTTCATAATACTGACCCATTCATGGACAGCTACGGCCAATTTGTAATGCCAGAAGTCAAGCAGAAAAGACAGAAACTAAAAAAATTTCAAGATCCTATTTAGAGTCTATTATACATACTTGAGTTTTGAGTGTTCTCTCTGTTAATAACTGCTTCTCAAATTGTGCTTTAATAGCTGCTGCACTTATCTCTTCATCTTTTAACCTTGACAGTTCTGAAACACAAAAAATGTCACCATTATATTGATAACTAAGCCACTGACCACCATTAGGTAAATTTAAAGTTAACATTCTTTGTTAATACATACGTTCTTGAGCATCTTTCAATTTGTTATTTAATTCTTCTTTCTCATTTGCAAGATTGGCAACATCACTAGTTAATGTCCTATTAGTTTCTTCAAGCTAAGGAGTAAAGCAGAATAAATATCATATCCCAATTTACAAATTTAAGTTATCAAGTAAGAATTCAAAATAAAAATACCTAGAATGTTACTAAAACTCCCGTTTTTCTGTGTACATCTATCTCCAAACTCTCTCTTGGTGCTACCTTACCAAATTTAAACCATAATATACCTTATGTGCACCCCAGGAAGCCAAAGAAATGCCCTCTTCTTAAATATCCTCAGCAGTATTTTTGAGAAAAAAATTTAATAAACTAAAAAAAGTGCAAATACTATAACAAAGCTCTGCATTGCACCGGGCAGAATAAACAAAAGTTAAAACTGCAGTCTTTCTTTCAGAACATTATTTTAAAACAGAACATAAAATTTACTAAAGAAGTTGATATCCTTTTGTAGTCTCTCTGAATCCTATTCTTCCTTCCTGGAGGAATTTTTACTGTGAACTTCGTGTTCATCCTTCATTCACGATTGTATACTTTCATTACACACACACGAGATAATATATAGTGGATTTTTATGTGATTTTAAATTGTCCATAAATAGCGCCATGCTGTATTTATCGTTCTGAAACTACTTTCACTTGATATTATATTTAGTTGTTGATCTAGACCCAATTAATTCATTTTAACTGATATAGTTCCATGTTCTGCCACATTTCATCCATTCATTCATTCTTCTATTGACATTTAAATTTTTGCTATTACAAATATATTTACTGCTATGAGTATGGTGCCTGAATTCCTCTAGCATATTTATCTTAATGTTGACTTTCTTTGGATAATATGAACAATTTTAAATGTTCATACTATTTACAATACTACTCTATGCCATACTAAATCTACACTCCCCATAGCAGTAAATACAAATGCCACTTTCCAGACATGCTTTAAACATTTAAAGTTAGTCAAGGTACTTAATTTCTGCCAGTGTGACGAGTGGAAACAACACTAAAAGCAGATAGTTAAGTGGATCGGAAATCTTGTAGCCAGCATGTACAACTTTTCATTGGATCTATGTTATTTTTCTAATTAAGTTCCTAGACCTTGTAAGGAATATTTATGATATAGCCATCTAATTATAATAAAAAATGAACCAAGAATTTTACTTACAGAGGCAATTGTAGCATCTTTTTCACTGAGTTCCTGTTTATGCCTAGCCATCATCTCTTTGATCTCCAGCTCTTTCATGATTTTCTCTTTTTCCAAATCAGAATACTGCTCTTCAGCAATTGAACGAGCCAGCTGCTCAGAATCTGCTTTGGTCAAGGTGATCTCCAGCTGAGCAGCCAAGGAGTCCCTACATTTTAGAGACATAGCATTTTCAATTGTCACTGTGAAGTCCAAGTTTACACTCACTCACTTCACCAACAATTTTTATTTGGAATATAGCAGGCCTCTTCTAGGGCAGGGCATGTGCTTATGAACATAAGAGATGGACCTTGTCCTTACCTTTCATCCTGTAATTCCTGCTGCTTCTGCTGCAATTCTTTACAAAGTTTGGTCTTTTCTTCACACTCTTCTTTAAGTTCCCTAACCTGTGTTTTATAGAGTGTCTAAACAGCAAAATATAACAGACATATATCATCATCATCAAGAATAGTTTTACATTCAAAAATCTATCCAGACAAAAAGTTGATACATACAAATATATTAATAATACTGGGTAATGTTGAGCCCCTGAGTAAATTAATGCTTTAATACGCTTTTTGATTTTCGTATAATCAACCAATTAACTAATAAAGTTCAGCTAATAATTTAGAAGTTTGATTTTCAACAGAATATCATACTGAGATTTTTCTCATTAAATCACATAGACTGACAGGGATAAAGAGGCAAAAAAAAAAATAGTACTAATTTAAACAAGAAATTTTGTTGGCTTAAATCAATGAAACAGAGGTGACATATACTATTTCATATTTTAAAACTGAGCTCAAAAAAGTACAAATGTTAAAATTAGAATTTTATTTCTCTCACAGTCTTCCTCTAAAAGCAATGCTTTTAATCAAATTCATAAGGTATGGGCATGTGCTTAGAACTATTTTTCTAACAATGATAATACAAACTATTCTAAAGGCAAGAATAATTTCCTGGCTCTGCAGCAAAAATATTTTTAGTTCAATAACTTTTTAATGAATGTGCCTGAACTTACTGAGAAATACTGTTCTGCTTCAAGCTGGTCTTGGAGCTCTTTCATTTGCCCATCTGCATCTTGACGTTCTCTGCGGTAACATTAAGTCAAATGTTAAATAAGTTAGACACATATTAAGCCAGTGACTCTTCAGATGTGTTCTGGAAGTCCCTGAGACCCTTTTAGACAATCACAAAATCATATCGTTTTTATAACACTTAAATTAGCTAAACACCCTGAAGAACAACAGTGCACTCAACACATCACTTACACAACAAACGGAGACAACATGGTCAAGAAAATGAAATGGTCCAGAAAGTCCTCAGATAAACCAAAATTAAGGCACTTTACACGTAGATACTTGTGCATATCAGTAAAACTTTGTCTTGATTAACTTACTTTCGAAGTTCAGCATTCTGTTTTTCCAAGTTCATTTTCATTTCCATGAGATGATTATTCTCTTGCTTTAACTGCTTTTCTGACATTTTTAGTGTGTTAACTTGCTGTGTCTGCATCTTCAAGTCATTTTGTGTGAGGCAGCGCTTTTGAGTTTCCTGCTCTATTTTTAATGTCAAGTTTCTAACCTAAAAAATAAATTGTGTACTTGGTATATAAGTAAATTATTTTGATTTTTCTTATCAATGAAGTCTGCAGTATATATGATGATGCAAAACAGATTTTTTTTGCTTAGGAAGTGAATTCATTTCACAGTAAAATATTTTTGTATTTTTTATAATGTTTTAAAAAATAAAATATGGCTTTTACATTAAAAATAACTTTAGTCTCTAAAATTATGATTTGTTTAGTATATTATCCAAATTCAATAAAATTTAAAGGTTATAAAACATTATTTTATAAGGAAAAATTTTTCACTATGAAATCCTTGTTCCTTTACAAATAAACCTATGTACTACTAACGCATTAAGTAATATGTTACTCATTAGAAACATACTTACATCTTCGTTGAGCACATCCTTCTGTTTGAGGAGCTCATTGATCTTCTGCTGTGCCTGTTTGAGGTCACAGTCGAATAGAGAGCATTTCTTCTCCGCTTCCAGCAGCAGGTTCTCCACTTTCTGTTTTAAAGTCCTTTCCTCCAAGAGCTTTTTTTCCATTTCTATTGCCACAAAATAAACGTACCATGAATGTATAAACAAAAGAAGCCTATCAAATACATGATGAGGTGCTAAAAAAAAACTATCGTAAATGACGCTCCTTAAAAGTATTTTTAAATCCCAAGTTTAATATTTTCATCACTCCTGTTAACATATTTGAAATGCCAATAATTTCATGCTTAAAAATTAGGTATTTCATTGACAGGGTATAAAAATTTACCACACTCTGCAATATTATATGCGTTCTAATGGAAATAAAATAATTCTACCTTTATTTATGGTTCTAAAAGATACTTATATCTTTTAGCCCTGGCTGGGTGCCTCGGCTTGGTTGGAGTGTCGTCCCATATACCATAATGTTGCAGGGTTGATTCCCGGTCAGAGCATATACTTAGGAGGGCATATACTTAGTTTCTTTCAGGGTTCCATTCCCAGTTGGGGCACTCAATGTTTTTCTCTTGAGAACATGTTTCTTTCTCTCCCTCTCCCTTTCCCTCTCCCTCTCTAAAAAATATAAAAATCAATAAACATCCTCAGGTGAGGATTAAAAAAAAGATACTTTTATCTTTTAAATAAAGATTACCCCCCCTGCTGTTCTATGCCCCTCAGTGTTACTTGTCTTATCTTCAAACACTGAGGTAGATTCCATGACCTCTATGGCTCTTTCCATATTGGCATATTACCAGGCAGAGGATAAAAACTATTTTTTAGGGAGGTGGTCAAGGACAGGGCTCTGGAACCAAACTCCTGGACCTGACACTTTCTAATTATTTGACTGGTCAAGTTAATGAACCTCTCTGATGTTAGAATGGTGAAAATACCTACCCTCACGGAGACATTATACAGAATTTTAGTTAATAAATATATAGCACTTAAATGCTGCCTGAAGTATGGCAAATACTTAATAAGTGCTCACTATTTAAAAAGAGTTTGTAATGACTTAAGGAAATGTTCATAATATTTTTTAAAAGAAGAAAGCAAAACTAAACAAAATTGAGAGAATATAAAAGTATAACATTGATTACTAGGACTACAATTAATCATTACTTTTTTATACTTTCCTATATTTTCTAAATGACTAACCATAGCATTTGTTTTATTAACAAACTAGAGGCCCGGTGCACGGATTCATGCACCAGTGGGGTCCCTCAGCATGATCTGTGGGGCCTGGGCTGAAACAGGCAGTCCAACCCTGCCTGCACTCCTGCGCCTCCTGGCCCTGCTGTGCCTGCTGCGGGCTCGCACCGTCAGTCCAGATCGGGAGAGGCTTGCGCTGCCACAGCCGCACTGCCAGCAACGAGCACTGTGTCTGGCCCTGTCAGTCAGCTGAGCAGCGCTCCCGCTGTGGGAGTGCACTGACCACCCGGGCCAGCTCCTGTGCTGAGCGTCTGCCCCCTGGTGGTCGGTGCACATCATGGTGACCAGTCAATTGGTTGCTTAGGCTTTTATACATACAGTAGGCAAAGTTTTTATTTAATGAAACGATTCCCTATTAAATGTTAGTTATTATAGTTAAGTGATTAACTTTTAATATTCTGATTAGAAAATCTGTTCAAATCCAACTAGGTTCCTCTGCTCCTTCATATTAATGCTCAACATCTAATTATCATTTATTACAAAGTTATGCTAAGCAAAAATTAAACCTATGAATGTTCAGTTTTTAATGATCTATCTTCAAAAGTGTGGAAAATGAAACTGTTCTTCACAGCTATTAACAGCTAGCATTTCTAAGCACTTTCCATATATCACTGAACTTGGTTTTCACAATAACCTAATACTTCAATTACCTCTTTGTGGGAAACAAGGCACATAAATGTACGTAAGCAGAAACGGTCATATAGCTGGTAATTCGCTGATGGAGAAGTCACAGTCCTAATCAGTGGAGGCAGTGATGTGCAGTGAGAAGCCCCAAGGCTTAGACACAGGCTGGAGCACCACCTGCAACATTTAAGTTTTGTGCGCTCCTTCCAACACTGACGTCTTCGTGCCTCTTACATTAGTGTTATAATAAGGAGTTTGAAAAAGTGACAGTTATTATTATACTGAATTTCTTTTCAGCAGTTCTGAGAATAACCTACGAATGAATATACACATTTAAAAAAACCATCACCCCAATGCAGAGAAAATAGAAAAAGCATAAGTGATACGTGGATTTGTTGAGGTGATGAAAAGGTAGATTCGCTACCTTGTTTTGGGTGATAGTCACACGTGTACATTACAAATGTGAAAAATGCATTTTATTGCATCCAATTATACTCTCAAAGAAATTCCAATCTGACTTCTGGGTCGCAAACAGAAAAACAACCATTTCATCTTTTATCATCCAGAATTAGTGCCTTAAAGTAATATTAACCAAAAAATCTCCTGTCACTATCAATACCATGAAAAGAGTAATTTCTTTTTGATCTAGTCATTTTGGGGGGCCTTCCTGTCTTAGAAATAATTGCTGAAGGGGACAGTGGAGTTATGTATGTAAAACTTCCCTAATAGTGTTTCTCCTCCAGTATGTGGCAATAAAATATAAACAAATATTTTCAAAACCAAAGCATTGAATACAGAATCAACTCTTAGTAAGATGACACTAGAAAACCCTCTTAGAAAATGCATACCTTTCATGGCTTCTGATTTAGCTTCTTCAATTGATTCATAAATCTTATTTTTATCTGCCAGCCGTGCTTTTGTAGTTTTATGCTCAGCTTCTTCTTGTTCTAAGCTCTGCTGTATAACTTTTAGTTGATATGTCATATCTATCTCCATATTGTTCTTTTCCTATTGAAAATGAAAATGGCAGCTATCAACAAATAGACTGTTGACAATTTCAAAAGCTTACAAAGGTTTTTTAAATAGTCTTACCAAGAATGTCCACTATTTCCCCTTTTCTATTCATTAAAACTGCTTGTATAAGTAATCTACGTAACTCTACCAGTTCTCTTCCCACTATACTCACCTCTCACACCTCCGCTCTCCTGTTCTGAGATCTGTATGGAGATAGTTTGATCTCCATAAAGTGACCAATGGTATTTTCAATATCAAGTTCACAGATACTTTTTAGTCTTCACCTCACTTGAACTCACTGTTGCCCTTGGAACTATTCCCTTGACCTAACTGACACTGAATTCACTTGGTTCTCCCCATCCTGCTCTCATCTTTTCTGTTTCCGGTGAAGTTTACTCCCAAATTGCTGCTTAAACATTGGTGTTTTCTGGAGGCAGTGTTCTTTAGCCAATGCTTCTCCTCTTCCTATATTATTATATCTTAAACTTTTAAAACTTATCAAATGTTTCCTTTTGCTCTATCTTAAAAAACCCTCAGGATCCTCTACCATTCACACTTATCTTCAACATGTACGAGACATGTTTTAAATTGAGAATCTTTATTAACAGAAATCAGTTTATTTTCTATATATCCTCAAAAGATTTCCTAATTCTGTTTTCTATAGTTTCTATCCTAAATATATATTTCTTTTGTATTTTAAGTAAAATATTTAATGCTAAAATATATATCCCTAGTCTATACACCAAGCCTAAATATAAGCATCCATAAATAGGAGAAATAAATTTTAGAATAAGTTTTCCAATCTGAAACTCTTACACAAATATAAAGTTTAATGTTTTACCTTTTCCAAATCAGTGAATCTTTCCTGAAGTTGTCTCTTCTCCATCTCAACTTTTGTTAATAAGATTTTGCCATTCTTTACATCTTCTTCTAGGCCGGATATTCTACCTAATATTTGCAACATTTAAAAAAACAATAAATCCACAAAGTGTATATGTGTGTATATATATTTATATGTTAAGAGTTAAAAATTTGGATGTCACCTCAAACTCTCAAGTTGGTATTATGAGCAGAAGTTTTATAATTGCTGGTATAGTTGATATAGTTGAGATATGGCTTTATAGTTAATGTATCTGGAACCCAATCTACTACTTTGGGAGGCAGCTTGATACTTAAAATACTTCAAACTACTTAAAAGTAAATCTTTCACGCACAAAATTTCATATTAATGTATTACTAATACTCTAACTTTACATATTCAAAAATGTGCTACTCCAGTACATTATCCATCATCTAAAGTTATTTCCAAAATATAAATCACTAAGATGAATTCAAGTGCAATATCTACATTAATACCTTGTAAATCATTAATTATCTCTGATCCATGGGTTCGGTCCCTCCTTTCAGATTCTAGAACCGACTGAAGATTGATAAATTCCTTTTCGAGTTTTAACTTGGCAGTCTCCAACAGGCAATTCTTATCTTGTAGATCTCTGTTGTTAGATTCCAACTGCTGAATCTGTTTGGAACTTTCTGCCTGGCTTTTTCTTAACCGGGCTGCAGTGTCAGATTCTGTTCGCAGCAAAGCGTTGGTTTCATCCAGCTGTTATTCCATTCAAATCAAACAACAAAAAACAAACAAACATATGTGTATATGATGAAAATACCTCAATTCCTTACCCCATTACAAAGTATTTAAATTAAACAAATACCTAAAAATACTTCCTAATGATTTCACTTTAAAATTAGAGGTAAAACCCTCTTGTTACACTGACAATTAAAACTGTTAATGGGAAGTCATAAATAAAATTCAATATCCTTATTACAAACTGAGATCAACTTACTTGTCTCTGGAGCTGATTCACTTTCTCGGTGGATATTTGTGAGTTCTGATTTCTTTTTTTCAAATCTTCAAGTTGATCTTTTAAACTGTTAACTATGATAAAAAGCATTTTAGTGGCAAGAGTCAACACAACACACACATACACACACACTTAATTTTATTTTTCGTATTGAATATTCTATACCACAAACCATCATTTTCCAAATTTCGTTTCTTGTCTGCTTCATGATCAGCTTTCCGCTGATATTCCGCATTTTTGTGCTGAAGAAGCGCCTTTTCTCTTTCTAATTGTCTTAATGAAGATTCCACAGTTTTCCTTAAGGTAATCTGAAATAGGGCTTCAAGTTATTATCAGAAAAAAGCATGTATAAAAAGTTTAATAAAACAAAAACTATTTCAGTTATTTCAAGCAGATAAGAAAACATAAAAAAAATCTGAATGGCTATAGAATTAAAACTACAATAATGTTTTCCATATTTTAAAAATAGCACACTACTCTTAACACTGTGTTTTGTTTATTATTGAAAGTCAAACTTTGGATAACATTCTGTCACCACTGAACCATTTTTACGTGATAAAAGCATGGGTCAAAATGTTATGAATAAAAATTAAAAAGAAAGAAACAATGTCACTCTCTGTTTTTAACCATGGCATTCATACAAACGCAATTTTTTTTTACTTTAAATATCTACACATACTAAATTAACTCAAGTTTTGCAAAAACACAACAAAATGAAGCTTATAACTATGATTATCCTATAATTTTAGTCCTATCCACCCATACTACAGGTAGACTTTATTATAAACAAAGATGTATATTAATATGGTACCAAGAGTACACTAGGAATCAAATCTTTTTATCAACAAAAATGTTAATAAAAGTGTACAGCAACTTTACCTCTTCTTCTAGCTCCTTTGCTACTTTCTCTAGGCGAGTATGAACAGATCTAAAGAATTTCAAAATAAACAGTAAATAAAATAACTCCTAATTCACAATAAAATAATTTACTATAAATTTAAAAATAATCATATAATTATATTTTAGTAATATGTTTAAACTTAAATTTTAGAATATACTATTCAATTATCTACAAAATATACCTGCACTTCTGCTCTATTTCCTCTTTTGCTTGTATCTCAGTGCTAAGGTGTTCTTCTAATGTGTATAGTTTTTTCTGAATCTGTTAGAAAAGAAAATAATTATAAAATTTGGTCACACTTCAAAGATGAGAGACTTAAAGAAAACAATGATCAGCTTCTCTTTTCTTTTAACTTAATATGACCTCCTCTATAGTTGCACCGTATTTATACCTTCTAATGTGGCTTTTATTGACAGGGGCAGTCCCCGCCTCTTGCTTTCTGTCTAGAACAGTATACATATATGCACAACCACACTATATAAACTTGCGAATAAGAAGCTTCTGAAACAAGTTTCTCATTCATGAGGAATAAAGGATAGCCTGCACTGTTCTTCTGCTGATTGTTTATGTAAAAATACTGTTACCATTTGTGCCTACAAAAGATATATACAAAACAAATATTCAGAAAATTTGAGCATGCTCAAATATACCAGTATTCTTAAAAATAAGAATATAAGCTCTTCTTTATATTTTTCTACACAGTGCTGGGCACCATACTGTAAAGAGTTGTAATCAACAACTTTATTGAGTAAATGACAATAATGACATCTTGTTATTCTTTTTAAAAATAATATATATATTTTTTATTTCAGAGGCAGGGAGAGGGAGAGGTAGAAACATCAATGATGAGAGAGAATCACTGATCGGCTGTCTCCTGCGCGCCCCCTCGTAGGGACCGAGCCCGAAACCCAGGCCTGTGCCACGGCCTGGAATGAACAGTGACCTCCGGGCCATCTTGTCCTTCTTTAAATCTGTCTAGGCCACCTCTGTCAGTCTGTAAGCAAACTAAAGTTACAGAAAGTATTAAATAATCCACTTTTGGAGCATTATTACCTTTATAAAGGTTTTAACTTTTGAGTTCTTTCATACCTTAGGAACAGAGGTAGGCACTTGAAAAATGTGGTTTCATTAATCCTAACAAAAGCCCTAAAAAAAAGATGGTAGTATTCTATCTACTCAATAAAGAAACTAAAATCCAAAAAGATGAATAACTGGGCCAGAACAACATAGCTAACAGAGGCAGTACAAAAACCTCCACCGAAGTCTCTGATATTCCAAGGCCAATAGTCTTTCCACTATTTTTTCTAGTGATTAGGTTCTCCACGGTTTTGAAAATATTGTATATACCTTACACAAAACTATTTCCCCCCCTAATAATATATAGGCCAATGAACCAGTCAAATTTAATTATTATTGCTTTAATATAATTTGATCACACTAGTTGTCACATGATAATCAGAAGTTCTTGCTGAGAATTATATGTCTTTGATAAATGAAATAATAAAAATATACATTTTAAATGACAGATCCATAGGAGCAATAATAAAAGGGATACTTGGTAGAAAAAAGTGGAGAACGTCTGTCTTGGGAGATGCAGTGTTCCGAACGCTAAGTGAGTAAGGCTATCTCAAACTCTGCTAGTAATGCGTCTGTTGTCTCAGTTTTTCAAGATATATGACATCAACATACCTCTTGACTTTCCTATATAAAACAAAGAAGAAAACACAGAAAATATTAAAATGCTTGTTTTGCTTTATAAAATTCCTAAAACGCAAATTATACCAAAATTATTTAAACAAATTTTTTAGATTTTGTAAGTTTTGAAGAAAAAAATGGTTAGCCTCAGAAAATACAGTAAGTTTGATAAAATTATCCTTTATATGAATTTATTGCTAAATACTCAAAATTTGAATCTCTCCACTATTTCTGTACTCTTACCACTTATTTTCTGTACTTTTATAGAACTAAGATTTTAAAATTTTGTAACTGGTATTACATAGCTGTTCATTAATCTACTGTTACTTTCGGTATTAAAACTAAGCCTAAAGCCATGTATAATTCATCGTTTTACTAGCCACTGTATCTTACACAATGACGTTTGACAAAGAAATGAATTAGTTCAATGTTATGCTGAACTATATTGCAACAAGGAATGCCATCTAATGATTCAAAAAGTACCATCAAAGAAACTTTTAAACATGCAAGGACATTACTGAAATATTTGGACATGTAATTAAAATAGAGAAGTAAAAGTTTATACATACTTCATTTTTCCTAGATTGTATTGAATCATTTTCTCTACAAGATGGAAAGTCACTTAATAATCTAGAAGAAAAGACAGGAAAATAAATTATTTTACATGTCATTTTAATCAATTTTCTAATACCAACTTCTTTTCAGAATTAAATTATAATCACAAAAATCTCTGTCTTTCCACTTCAATTTATTTGAAATGAAGCAACATTTCCCCCTCTGGATATTTAGACTGTTTCAATCATTTAAAATGATAAACTTCTTCTTTCCTAGACATTTTCTAGAAAGAGACATCTGTCCTCCTTTTCAAAGATAACATCTCTTGATCTCCAGGGCTTAACACATAAAATGATCACTTTTATCAATCTCTCCTTATTGAGGCCTTCCTCACTCACTGCCTACGAACATTTGTGGCATTCTCCTGGCACTGCTACTTTCATTTTAGTCAGCACTACGATAGTTTGAGGACACACTGGTAACAAGGGGACCAATTCTTCCTGGTTTGCCTGGATTTTATAAGTTTTGAAGAGAAAAACGTTTTAGGATGAAAGTCCCACGCTACTTTCTAGGAAATTACTTAGTCCTGGGCAAATCCTGATGGCTGGCCGCCCGTCATCATACGTGGAAGGACCAGAGTTTCTCCAGTGTCTTTACTGCTTCACGCAATATTTACCACTTCAGTGGCTCCCCACTGCCTAGAAAGTCACAAGTCTCCTAGCACACAACAATCATCTATTGCATTATTCTTCCCCTACACTCCAACTTCAGTCTATTTTCTAATCTTAACCCCCCCCCCCCCCCAAATCACTTCAGTCAACCAACATGTTTGAATGACCTGTGCCAGGCGGATTTGGGCAAGGAAACCACAGTTTTATCAAGTCCTCCGAATGGTCATAAGCCAGTAACATACAGCCTCTGTTTGAGCCCCGCTGGCTTACATTCCTCTGCTCTCAATGTACGCTTACATTCCAAACTTTTGCTTCCACTACTCATCACCCCACGTCTCGGCCACTCAAAAAACCCTTATCTTTAAATCTGGCTAAAATGCCATGTCTGCCTTGAGGTCTTGCCTAACTTCTCCCTACCTTCAACCTAAAGAAACATGACTTTTCTTTTTCTCCCAAACCATCTCAGATTTTTGGGGTCTCTTTCTTAAAACAAATATCACATTCTACCCCCTTCATTATGAGCATATAATCTCTCATATCCCTCATTAGTCGACAAGCTTCAAAAGCAGGTATTTGGTCTTACCTGTAGCCCAAAATAACACAGATCATCACCTTGCATTCATTCGTAAATGAATGTCATATAGCATTCAGAAATAAAATGAAACGAAATTAAAAATAACTCTTTCAATACTCCTTTTAGAAAAACTCAAAGTTTAAAAAGAAATTAATACTTTATTAAATAATCCAGCCCCAAAGCAATACAATGCTTTATAACTAGACTCTGAAACAATAAAAATATAACAAACCACATACAAATTTTCTCTGTAGTAGGTAAATCCTATAAAAGGCAGCTGATTTCCCACAAAAGCTTTAGGAATTGGGAAGGTTTCTACATCTCCTTTATCATCTTCAATATCATCAAAATTGCTGCTGTCTATGTCACTGCTGAGTTCAGGTACTACTGGAGCTGCCGCTATTAAAAGAAAGGAATTATTTCACTCACAATAAAAAAATAAGCTACCCCTATTTTCTTTTACATTATGAACAATATATTAATACTAACATGGTATAAATTAATAATATATTATAACCTATTTTTATGATTTACTATACAAAATTTTAGTAACATTTTATCATTTCAAAGAATTAAAATTCTTAAGTATTTTATTACTACCTTAGAGCAGTTTTAAATAATGGTTAGTCAATTAAGCAAAAAAAGCAATGATATTACTGTAGGCATTAAAATTGCAAATAGCAATAACTTGCATATACATTCTTTGGTTTTCAGTTTTCTATATTCTTTAAGTATTTCTTACTCTTCAAATTAAAAGTTTATATTTCCCCTTTCTGAAAATTATTGAGATCCATCAAATTTAACATGACACATAAAGAAACCTATGTTTTTATAAAAGTATTGGGAAATATTGCTAATAAATACATATTTATTGTGTGCTTAGTTTGCTAAAACATTGCGGTAATATGAATTTAGTTATAAATATTGCCACTGAACAAATATGAAATGGAACTCTCAATTTTAAAATTAGCGTTAAGTATATGAAACATGCTTGTCAATTCAAATTAGGAATCAATTTAAAATGTGGAATGGAAATATTTAAATGTATTGACTTACTCTCTCTGATGTTATCCCAATTCCATTGATCATTCTTAAAGAACGGATGTTGTTTAATTTCTTCTACCCCATTTCTCCCAAGCCGTACCTCCCTAGCAATGCAGTTAAAGATTGTGTAAAAAGTAAGGTTATGAAAAGACAAAACATTAACCTTTTATCTAGACAAGAATCAACATAAGGATCACAAATGAGTTTGAGATATCTTTTTTAAAAGTATAACATAAATGTTTCTCAAGAAAAAGCAATCTCCATTTTATAATATATAATCTCTATAGACCAAGAAGACTGTAGTGCATATAGGAAATGCCATAGAAAGTGAAGTATATTTCAATCTGTAGTTTGTGCCAAACAAAAAACACACTAGACTTTCAAATGAAAAAACTCACATACATGTCAAAATTGCATAACCAACTTTAAAACGCAAAATGGATGAAGATCTAACTTTTGGCCCAGAATAATTATCAAAACCTTTCCAATAAAAACATTACTTTAAAAATCTCTCCTCTTCTTAAAAAAAAGAAATCATATTTTATATTTGAAGCTATCCATATTTACTCTAATAAATTATATCTCTGAATACAAAAAAAAGTTAATTTCATTCTTTGATACTTTGAGTCTTCAATTAAGATTGTATGAAAAATGAAAATAAAATAGACAAAATAAAAAGCATTTGTTTTTTTAAATGCCTTGGAGTTATGTTTAATTTAAGAGAAAAAACTCTGTCAACTTTAGAGGAAAGTGCTCCTAGCCACACTAATGGCATTAAATTATTTTCAAATATATTTTGTCTACCTAGAATCATTCTTTACTGCAACCTCCCTCATGAACTGCTAGGATAAATCTTTCATGAATGACACTCATTTCAATAACAGATGCTATATCCTATTTTATATTTGATCTTCCAGCACAAATTATGATCATCCCATCAAGTCAACACATGACACAGGTTTTGTTTTGAGTTTAACAGCATGGATTGTACATTAATCATATAATTAACAGATCTTAAAGTTTTATTCTACAAATGATTGGTAAACATGTAAAAATGATTAACCTCTTTAATGAGGAACAATAAAAATAACTTTTCTTGCTTCAGATGGAAAAAGGAAAAAATTCATAATATTCAGTTTGATGAGAATGAGGAACAATTATTGTTGAAAATATTCCCTGATGTGGCTTCTCTAGGTCAATTTTGCAACATCACTCAATTCCCAGAATTCCATCTTTAAGATTTTATCCTACAAAAAGTATGCAAAGATGATTGTATGAGGACAGTCACTATGGAATTTCTTGTAATAGCAACTAGCTAACAAACATAAGGAATCATAGCATTTTAGAGCTACAAATGCCCTTTCTTTAGTCTGATCCCATGATTTTATGGATGAATAAAATTATTTCCAAAAAGAGTAAAATAATTTCCCTAAGACCATAAAGCTAGGAAGTCAAATTTGGGTGGGGGAGCAAGGACACTCTTATATGTGTTGGTTCTTTGACAGGATGACTCACAAACCAGAGGAGAAACCAGAGGAGAAATAGAAGGAGAGGCCAAGGAAGAAACTCTTAATAACTTTCTGGTTGTTCTCTTTGAGGCAGGTTTCCAACATGTTCTTCTATTTTGTTTTAAAAAATATAGAATTACTGGGACAGACTTGTTCATATTCAAATGCAAATAAAAACCGGTTGGAAAGGAGGCACTCCCAGCTCAAACAGTTTTAAGATTATAACCTGTTTAGTATTTATCTGCACAAAATACTCCTTTCAAAAACTGTACAATCAAGGGTAACATGGCTCAAGCCACCTTAGAGGAAATGTGAATATAACAAAAGTTTTATTTCTCAAATGCACTGTTTTACAAAGTTCTATTTTTTCTTTTTAAACATGAGGGTTAAGGTTAAAGTTAAATTACAATTGGGCTGCACATACAAAATGATAAGAGTAACCCAACACGAAGCTTAGCAGTAAAAAAGAAAAAAAAAAAAAAAAAAGGCTAATCCAGAATTAAATGCATGTGGCTAAGAAGTGACTGATTTCATATGTAAATAAGTTTCATTTCTGCGAGTTTAAAAGTAAAAGGAGCCATCTCCACAAGGCCATTCCATGTACCTTACCTCTCTGTTAGGAAGGCGCAGATGAGATTCTTTGCATGTTTAGAAATTTCTGCATCTTCAGGGAAACAGAGTGAGTTTTTATGATCCATAATTTTGCTATATGTTCCTACAAGTGAATCTGCATAAAATGGAGTATCTCCTAAAATTCCAAGAAATAAGATTTTGAGTGTAACAGAGAATGCAAATTAAACACTTTTCATCTAATATTTAAGTGTGTTAAGTTTAAATTTGACACATGCATAAAAAAAATGAATGGTTATGGGACAAAAGTTTCAGACAAACAAAAAGGTGCACACCAATATATTTAAATTTTAACCATACCAATGAATCATCAACCCTTATGAGCAAAAAAAAAAAAAAATTAAAAAAAAAAAGAATCAATGCTAAGTGTAACTAGAATTTTATAGGACATCTCTTCAAATGAATTACATGTGACTTCCTACAAAATACATTATTTTCTAAATCATTTGGAGAATCTACACAAATAATAGAATATATCCTACCTTCAAATGTTTATAAGGCACACCTAATGCATTATCAGATCGGGCCAGAGGTGGGGAGAATTGAACGTTTGCCTGAAAACATATGGTGACCACAGAGACTCGCTACAAAGACAAAGGTCTAACAAAGTAGGTCATGCTATGCCATAATACTAAGCACATAGCAAGACCAATGCTGCATACACCGGATGGTCTTCAAAAGCACTTTAGGAAAGGTCTACTTGAGGAGTATTTCCTAGCAACTTACTTTCCTTTCCTTTCTTACTCTACTCCACTTGGCAGTATAAGGTTTGGTTTTAATTCTCCAATTAATAATCTGTCATATCAGTCATTACTAATTCAAAGTTTTCATAAATTCTACTTCTTCCCTAGGACACATGCAATTAATTTCCTTATAGTCCCAAATTTATGAACTAGAACTGAGGTGTTATCAGATGGGTTTTGAAGAAGAATGCTAAATATTTACTCACCCACCAGCATCTCAAAAAGGAAAACACCCACTGACCACCAGTCACACTCCCGCCCATAGTAGCCATCGCCCCCTTGGGATTTCAGGACCTCGGGTGATATGTAATCAGGGGTCCCAACGGCCGTATCACAGTGCACCATGCCTGTCTGGGAAATGGCAGAGAGAAAGAGAAAAAGAAGTGTGTAAAAACACACACATAAATGCAACGAATTCATTTATTATTCATATAAGTGATATAAACTGCTACCAACAGAACTTCACTGCTGACATAGCTTTGGCAGGAGAGAGGACAAATGCATTGAGTCATACACAGTAAGCAAAACTAAACTCATATTTGTTTAAAACTATAAAATTAAAAATTGAAGTGTTTATTTTTGTTTCTAAAAAACAATAACCCAGCATTTTTTACTTGCTTATAACTTACTTCATCCATCTTCATACATGTGCCAAAATCTGCTAGCTTTAGATGCCCCTGTTTATCCAGAAGCATGTTGTCAGGCTTTACATCTCTGTGAATCAAGCCCATGGAGTGGATGGCATCCAGAGCGAGCACCACCTCAGCAGTGTAAAACTTGGCCCATTTCTCAGGCACATCATAGTTACTCATAAGGTTCACCAGGTCTCCACCAGGCATGTACTCCATCACCATGTACAGATATTTATCATCTTGAAAGGCACAAAAGAGCTGAAAAATAAAATGGGAAGGAAAAGAATTTTTAAGAAGAAAACTCAAACCATAAACAGAACAAAACCCCCAAACCGTTTTTACTATTGGAAAAAGATAAATTACTTTATATCCAAAACCAACTTGAATTTTATGAAATGTTTGATTTTAGATTTGGACATCTTTAAGGGAAAATAGTTAGCAGATAAAACTTTGATATGAGTATCTTCTTCATACTTACTAACAAAATATGTGTAAATATATCATTTTTCCCTCTTGGAGAATATAGGAATCTATTTAAATAGGAATATTTAAAAGAGAAAAAGAATAAGACAAAAACCAAATGATTGCACAAGCTCACCCAGAAGGGAGCTGAGGAGGCAGGACAGGTTAGGAAAACCTAAAGGGTACCAGATTCCTGGCCACAGAAGAGGGAGGGAGCCCCGCCCACTGGCAGGGGAGCACTGGTAGCCACATCGGGAACAGGTCCCTCTCCTCCTTCTTGCTCGGAACAAGCAGCAAGCGGCAGTGCTACCTGCATCCACACTAAGGTAGTGATGTTGGGACCAGAGAAATAATATACCAAGCTAGGTTGCTAGTGACTCCCAAGGAGACAGAGAAATCACAAATTCAGAAGGAAAGCTATCCATATTCTGTCCTAAAACATGTCCCACTCCACCCAGAAGCAAGCAACTGCAAACAGAAAAGGTTTCTACAAAGAGAACAAAACCAAGAAATCAACATTTTAGAAAAACCAATACCATGACATACAGATAATTCAAGAAACAAAAATTGTCCATATTGCATGAATCTATATTGGGGTTTTCTATTCCATGTAAATATTGTTGTTTTTTTTAATTCTTGCCACCAAGTACCACAGTGTTCTTATTAGTTCTGTTTAACTTGCTTGATATTAATTGAAGTTCTTAGATCTATAAGTTTATAGATTTCATCAAATTTGGAAAATTTTTGGACATTTCTTCAAATATTTTTTTCTCTCTCAGCTCCTGCCCCAGCCCCTTGCTCAGATTGAAGTTACACATATATAATCTATCTGTTTGGTGTTGTCCTATGGGTAACTGATATTCTCTCTGGGTTTTCTTTTAGTCATTTTTTTTTTAACCCTGATATGCCTCATCTTGCTGTTTTTATGCTGTCTAGATAAATGAAATAAAAGACTTGTATACAAATGTTCACTATTTATAACAGCCCCAAAGTTGAAACAACTCAAATGTCCATCCATCAGTAAATGGACAAACAAAACTGAGTGTTAGGCATGTACTGCGTTCCATCCAATGAGGTCTACTGCAGTACAGTCCTGATGCCAACCACCTAGAGTTAGCATCAGATCCCCAAGGGCTCCGTTCTCCACAAGACTCACTTCAGACATTACTCATACTTCCAGAGTGCCCAGGCCTGCATTTCTGACTAAAGGACTAACAATTCAGGAGTTTCATGGCCACCTAAGGTTCAATAATTCACCAGGATGACTCACAGAACTCGGGGAAGCACTCTACTTACAGTTCCAGTTTATCATAACGGATGCACATAGGGTGAAGTCTGGCAGACAGCACACAGCTTCTGTGCCTTTTCCTTGTGGAATCAGGGTGCATCATACTCTGCACATCAATGTGTTAACCAATCAGGGAGCTCCACTGAGGGCCAATGCCCAGAATTTTAATTAGGGTCTCATTAGATAGGCCTCATTAAATAAATCATTGTCCATGTGATTAACTCCCTGGAGGCTGAGCAGCTGGTGCTCTCTGGGGACCAATCCTGGTCTCACAGTTATCAAAAGCTGCCTCATTAACATAACAAAGACACTCCCATCACTCTGGAAATTCCAGCAGTTTTAAAATTCTCTGTTAGGAACTGGGGTCAAAGAGAATATATCCTTGACTCTTCCACACCATACAAAGGAATATTACTTAGCACTGAAAAGAAATGAAGTACAATTCATACTACAATATGCATGGACTTCAGAATAGTATGCAAAGGGAACAGACCAGATCCAAAAGACAACTACTGTATGATTCCATTTACCTGAAATGGCAGAAAAGGCAAATCTACAGAGACAGTAAGCACATTAGTGGTTGCCTGGGGCTGGGAGGAAAGTGGGAAATAACTCTAAATGGGTACAAGTTATCATTTGGAGATAGTAAAAATGTTTTAAAATCAGATTTCAGCCGAGACTGGTTTGGCTCAATGGATAGAGTGTCAGCTTCGGGACTGCAGGGTTCGGGGTTCGATTCCAGTCAAGGGCATGTGCCTTGGTTGCGGGCATATCCCCAGTAGGGGGTTTGCAAGAGGCAGCTGATCGATGACTCTCTCACCGATGTTTCTAACTCTCTATCTCTCTCCTTTCCTCTCTGTACAAGATCAATAAAATATATATTTTTAAAAAATCAGATTTCAGTGATGGGTGTACAACTGTAAATTTCCTAATAAAACATCACTGAATTATACGAGTTGATCTGCAAATAACAATGCAGCTTATTCACAAGGGACAAAAATTGGAAACAACTCAAATGTCCTTGAACAGATGAATAGATAAACAAATGATCATATATCATGTAATGGAATATTATTTAGCATTAAAAAGGAATAAATTATTGATATACTGCATCATGGATAAATCTCAATAACAATTTGCTAAATGAAGAAGCCAGGTAGGATGGGGTTAAAGTCAGAATGAACACTGTAGCAGAAAAGATAAGTGAACTTAAAGACATAGCACAAAAAACAAAACAAAATGAGGCATGCCAGAGCAACAAGAACAAAAGACTAGGAAACAAACAACAACAACAAATAGAGACTGTCAGGACATCACCAAGCTGGTGATATACGTGTAACCAAGTCTGAGAAAGAGGCTGCGAGCTATGAGATAGGAGCTGAGACAGGAAAGAAAAAAAAAATACTTGAAGAAATAATGGCCAAACTTTTTCCAAATCTTATGAAATCTCTAAACCCATAGATCTAAAATGCTCAATCAATATCAAGCAATTTAAACAGAAAGAATTAAAATGCTGTAGTACTTGGTGGCAAGAATAGACAAATAACTAAATGGAACAGAAAACCCAATACAGACCCATGCACTCATGGACAACTGTGTTACAAAAGAGGCAAACTACACCAATAGGAAAGGCAAGCTGTTGTTTTTCAATGGAAAGGAGATGTAGGATATTTAGCACACAAAATCAATAATTAAGAATGATAAGCACTTATAAAAGAAGGAAATAAATTTTAAAAAGTTAGTATGCTTACCTGAACCACCCAGGGACTATTGGCAAAGGCCATAATATCTCTTTCTTCCCAGAAAAAAGCAGAATCTGATCTTTTTATCATTTCAAACTTACTAAGAAGCTTCATAGCATAAACTTTCTGTGATGCTTTATGACGAACCTATTGATTTTTAAAACACAAACATTATTAATATTTTAACTTTATGAGAAAGGTGAACAAATCATTATAATGCTATTATTAAGAGACTTTCGTTACAAAACAAAATGATCCTTAGCTAACTAATAAAAAGTAAAAACATAACTTTTTTTGTTACTCCTCACCTGAAGATGTTTTTTCCATTAATTTTTAGAGAGTAGAAGGGGGGAGGAAGAGAGGGAAAGAGAGAGCCAGAGACATTGATGTGAGAGAGACATGTTGACTGGCTGCCTCCCTCGTGTGCCCCTCTTCACTCAGCTGCAATGTAAACCCCTCAGACGGGTGACAACTATCCAAAGCAGGAATCCCTGCTCCTACCCTAGAACTCCACGTTTCCTTCCTAGCAGGTACCATACTTATTCATTTTGATGTTGTTTCCTTGTATTTATTGTCTGTCTCCCATATTAGAATGTAAGCTCAATGAAGGTAAAGATTATTCATGCCTGTTTTATTCTCCACTGTACTCTTAGTGCCAAGTACAATGTCATCACTAGCAATTAAAATAGACACTAAATATTTAATGAATAAAGTAATGTCTGTGAAAAAAATAATATTATATTGCTGGTCAAACTATAAATTTCCAGTTATAAGAAAATAATTAATAAGAAATATTTCCAGAAAGTACCAAAGATTTGCCAGAGAGTGACTACTATGGGTTAATAACAGAATAGAGACATTCACTAAATATTTGATGAATAAATAAATGTCTGGGGAAAATTTTTGTATTTGATAATTGGCCAAACTATAAATAATTTCAGTTCTAAGAAAATAACAGATAATATTTCTAGTTATTTTTCATTAAGTACTATCCACATCTAGAATCAATATTTTTATTATATTGATTAAAATAAGGTCAACCAAAGGACCTCCCTAGCAAAGATATGATACTTTATAGATCTGGTACTTTAAAAATGCAATAAAACTTTAGAAAATCATACACTGCTATACCTCTTTAGTAAAGAGAACCCCTCAACCCACGTAAGAAACGTTAGTGGTTGAATGGACCTGAACATATCACTGACAAAAGAGACAGGTTTTAGCATGAAACAATAAATACAAATAAGTTTTCACTCAGAACCACGTACTTCTGGCCAGGGCAGAGTAACCAGTACCTGCTAGCTTTCTCACTGTAAACAACCATCCATATGGCAAAACATGTGAACCAACTGCTTTCAGACTTTGTCAAATAGGCAGCATAAGACTATAATTCCTGAGAGAAGAGAAATTCACCAAGTCAACACCATAATTACCCAAACACTATCTTAACCAGCATTCAAGTGATCACCTAAGACAGTGGTTGGCAAACTCATTAGTCCAAGGAGCCAAATATCAACAGTGCAATGATTGACATTTCTTCAGAGAGCCAAATTTTTTAAACTTAAACTTCTTCTAACACCACTTCTTCAAAATAGACTTGCCCAAGCCGTAGTATTTTGTGGAAGAGCCACACTCAAGGGGCCAAAGAGCCGCATGTGGCTCATGAGCCGCAGTTTGTCGACCACAGACGGCTAAGCTAAGCACAGTGGTCCTGCTGAGTTGAGGAAGGAGAGATCAGAGTTCAAGACAGGTGAGGCACACGGGTTATGCCAGCAGGAAAACAGGGAAGTGAAGAGTTATGGAGAGGGAGGTCCCTCGGAATACCATGTGAGTCCTTGGCTAAGGGCGGAACTATCCAAAGAGAAAGGACCAAAGTCTCTGTTCTGCTAGGGGGCTGATAGCAGAACAGAGACACTATAGTTGAAATAGCATTGGAGGGACGTTTGATTTCCAAGCACAAAGAGTGGAAATTGTGAATTTCCACTTGCCAATTTTCGGGACATCAGGTAAGACTAGGAGAAAGAGCCATGCTCTAAGCCAAGGCCTACTCTAGAACTCCCTAATAAAGTGTAATAACACCATGCCCCAAGAACAAAAGGGGATTAGAGTTGAGAGGTTAACTCATGCCAATGAAAGTAATTTGGGGAACAACTTGGTCTTTTCACACATCTACATTTATAAAGTATAAAACTACACCTGCACAAGGTAAGGGTGATCAGCAACTGACAGCTTGTTAGAATAAAAATAAACATCAAAGAAAAAAAAATCCAGTCTCCATCACATATCGACAAGGACCAGTATATAAATTTAAAAATTACTTGATAGTCAAAGAGGAAAATATGATTCATCCTCAAAAAAAAAAAAAAAAAAAAAAGAAAGAAAGAAGGAAAGAAAAAGCCCAATAGATGTTAAACTTAGTTAGCAAATACTTAAAAATTTAAAAACAGCCTTGAATGAACAAAAGGAAATATCCACAGAGAAATGGAAACTACAAAAAAGAACCAGCTGGAAATTCTATAACTGAAAAAAAACTGAAGTGGAAAATTCATTGGAAGAGAATGGAGATGGAAGGAGCCAGTGAACACAAATAGATCTGAAGAATAAAGAGAAAGATGAATATCTGAAAATAAAGATTTGGGGGCTTGCAAGACCATTTTAAACCACCTAAAATGTGTCAATATAGACTAAACACTCCAATTCATAGGCAAAAATTAAAAGAATTAATTAAAAAGCAAAACCTAACCTTATATATTTTAAATATAAGACCAAATAGGTTGAAAATGAAAGGATGCAAAAAGATAAACCATGCCAACAGTAAGGTAAGAAAGTGAACAGAGCCCTAGCTGGTGTGGCTCAATGGATAGAGTGTTGGCCTGCAGACTGAAGGGTCCCAAGGTTCAATTCCGGTTAAGAGCACATGTCTGGGTTGCAGGCTTGATCCCCAATAGGGGGTGTGCATGGGGCAGCAGATCGATGATTCTCTCCCTTTCCCTGCCTCTCTGAAATCACTAAAAAATCCTATATAATAAAAACCTAATATGCTAAGTGTCCAGTCATCTGTTCAACCAATCAAAGCGTAATATGCTAATGATATGCTAAGGCCCCTGAACTGCTTGCTATGACATGCACTGACCACCAGGGGGAAAACGCTCTGACTGGTAGGTTAGCTCGCTACTGGGGTCTGGCAGATCGGGACTGAGAGAGATGAACTGGTCACTCCCCGCTAGCCAACCTCCCGCATCCCTCCCTGACATGGCAATTGTGCACTAGTGGGGTCCCTCGGCCTGGCCTGCACCCTCTCGCAATCCAGGACCCCTCGGAGGATGTCAGAGAGCTCATTTCAGCCCGATCCCACTCAATCCAAGAGCTGCCCCCTGGTGGTCAGTGCGCTCCCTCAGGGGTAGTGAAGCTCAGTCAGAAGCCAGGCTCACAGCTGGCAACTGCAGCGATGGTGGCGGGAGCCTCTCCAGCCTCCACAGCAGAGCTAAGGACGTCGGCCTGCAGGCTTAGGCCCGCTCCCTGGATTGCAAAAGGGCGCAGGCGAGGCTGAGAGACCCCCCTCCCAAGTGCTTCGCTCTGGCTGCAGGAAACCCTATTCTTGCAGGAATCTTCCTGCAACAGGCCTCTAGTTAGTGTGTGTGTATGTGTGTGTGTGTGTGTGTGTGTATTAGAGGCCCGGTGCATGAATTTGTGCATGGGTGGGCCCGGCCAGCTTGGCCAGGGGGAGAAGACATGGGCAGTTGGCCGTTCTGCCTGCTGGTAGAACTCCTGGTTGAGGGGACAATTTGCATATTAGTCTTTTATTATATAGGATATACACTGAGTGGCCAGATTATTATGTGTTCAGAGATCATAATAATCTGGCCACTCTGTGTATATATAAAAAAAGAAAGCGGACAAAGCAATATTAATAACTCACAAAGTAGACTTCAAAACAGAGAGAATAAAAGGGTAATTCAGAGAAAAGGAGTATAACGTATTAGGAAGACAAAAATTCTAAAAATATATGCATCTAATAAATATATTAATAAAATATTTAATAAGAGAGTAGAGAACCCTAGAACCTGTCCCTGGGGATCTCTGTCCAAGGTACCATTCATGCTTTCATCAGCCTCATTAGAATACAGCTATTAAATTAGTATAAACACATGCTTATTAACATTTCTCCTTATCATCCTCAAGTATATCAGACTTTTTCAAATCTATTACAGATAGATATTACACCTTTTACACTATGACCTATAAATTCAATAAATATATCAAAGAAAGAGGTAATAAAAGGGAAGAAAAAGACAGTCTGTCATGGCTTGTTCCTAGAGAAACCTGGGCTGGTCCATAGTAATCACAGTTTTTCTCAGTGCTCAGTCAACAAGAATAAAACACTACTGAGTGAAATACAAAATTTGACTCCATAATTAAACTGTAAGGACACAGAGGAGTTTCATGCACAGGTAACGGAAAAAGAAATATTATTATAGTTCCTCATTTAATACTATAAATGAAATATTTATTACAAACATTTACAATATTCCTAGTTGGTACCACTTTGCCTTGTAAAGATAAATTTCAGTTATTGAAGGGTCTTTGCTGGGCTTCTCATATATCTGAATAAACCTTAGTTAATTAAGCAAGATGCTATTAATCTGAACATACTAAATAAAACACAGGAATATTCAGAAGGAGGTCCTGTGTGAAGCCTTCTTCTGAATCTCATTGTTTCAGAGCCAATAAGAGACCCGGTGTTTATAGCACTTGAGGCCCAGTGCAGGAATTTGTTCGTGCGTGGGTGAGGTCCCTCAGGTTGACCTGCGGGAATCAGGACCCAGCTCGCAACCCAGCTCGCGCCCCCAGCCTCACAGCCACACCATGGCCTGGTGCTGCCCCCTCACCTGCTCCACCATCCCACCTGTGGGACCATCGGTTAGGGCTGGGCCTCCCACCCAGCTCCTTCAGTGCCTGGGAGCCAGGCGGTGACCCACTGCTGATTGCTGTCTGTGGGGCAATGGGTGGGGCAATCAGGCCCCTGCTCACACCTGCCTTGGCCTGGCACCCCCCACCATTCTGCCATGGTCCCGCTATCATCGGGGCTGGCAGCACCTCCATTGCCGCCCGCTGTCAGCGCCACATCATCGCAGCCACCCTCTGGTGGTCAGGACACATCATAGCAAAAGCAGTTGAACTCTCGGTCAAACAATTTGCATATTAAGCTTTTATTATATAGGAGAATTGTCTCCTTTTATGGGTGAGCACACTGAGGTTCTCAGAGATGGAATGATTTGACTAACCTCAGAAAGCTAACTCTGGCCTGGCTGGGCAAAGAAATTGGATCTACTCCAGGGCTACTGACAATGCTTCACAAACTGTCATCAAAATAACAAGAACAATACAAATATTTTCTTACCAACTGGACTTCGCCAAAAGCACCTCTTCCAATAACTTTTACAACCTCATAGTCTTCTGCCTTCATCTGCAAACCTCTGATTTTTTTCACAATTTTCTCATCTATAATAAAAAGGTCACCATATTTGTAATATTAATCATCATATTTATAAACAATACTTTAAAATAATCAGCATATTTGTACACAAATTTTTATTCCAAGAAATCTGGCTTAGCTTTCATCTATATCTGTCAGTTTTTTATTCCAAGAAATCTGGCTTAGCTTTCATCTATATCTGTCAGTTTTTAAAGGTTGCTATTTAAAAATCTAAGATATAGTAAATTAACTTCACATCAAAGAATCAAAACACTGCGGTTTATTAACATATATAAACAAACACTACTACTACCAAAAAGTAGCAGCTAAGCTATTCTGTTTCTGACTGTTGCTTGGCAAGTGAGATGACAGCTGAAACAGTGATGACCCGGGCGGTTCTGAGTGCACTCTAAGTCATGGAAGAAAGTTGCTATAAGATTACTTGCAGGGCTAATCTTAGTAATGAATTTTTGGAAGCCTACTTCTTTAGTAACCACATATTATAGATATGGTAACTATAGACAAGATTGTGTGTGGAATTAGGAAAACAGTCCAGTCTCTGACAATTCCAAATTAAAAAGCTTATTGTGTTGATATAAAGTATGTATTATTTAAAAATTTCTTCTTCTTAGAATTCAACTTCATTTACACCTTCCCGGCAACATCAATACCAACAAATATTAAAAGTTACCACATATATGGCAATAATTGTTATTACATTATCTTTCACTAACTAGATTGAAATGTCTATATTCATGCAAACATAAAGCTCATTAAGTCTTCCGGATAGTGTAAAGGTCTTAGTGTTGTTAATATTAATTTAAAACTTCTCTTGGAACTGCCATAAATAACCTGTCCTGAAACCACTAGTCTTACTAATTTATACAAAATCTTGAACTCTACCTACATTATATGCTACAATTGGTTCTGCAGTTTTGCTTTAAAAATAAAGAATATTAATATTTAGCCCAGCCAGTGTGGTTCAGTGGCTTAACATCGATTCTCGGTCAGGGCACATGCCCAGCTTTCGGGCTCGATCCTCAGTGTGGGGTGTGCAGGAGGCAGCCAATCAATGATTCTCTCTCATCATTGATGTTTCTCTCCCTCTCTTCCTCTCTAAATCAATAAAAGTATATTAAATAAAGGGTAAGCTAAGAATTACCTAAGTTTAATAAGTTAATAAGTTTATGAATTTTAATAATATTAATCAAACAAATTTCTCATCAAAGTATAATCATGGTATCAAATATGAAGTTTAACATACTTACATCTATTTAAGAAATTATCTATATTCTTGTTTTTCCTCAAAGCAGGAAAATCCAAATCAAGGACCAAGGAATTTAAGCCATCCTATTTAACAAAAAATTTAAAAAGGAAAAAGAAAATTGTTACAATTCCCAAGCATTTAATAAAAAAGGTCTTTACATTTTATCATAATGTTATTCTCACTGAGTAAATGTCAACCCATTTTGATATGAAACTGCCAAGTGGATCAATATCTAACACTTTTAACTGATTTCCTAACTTTGTCAGACTATTAAGATTGACCCTATCATGTTTTCCTTTGTTCTTTTAGCCAATAGAATCAGTCATTTTAAAATAGGCACCCATTATTACTTTTGTTGGTTAGATATCTTCTTTTCTCTCTTCAAATGCCCAGTAAAATTTCACCAAGCTTTTGACTTTAAGAAATACACCCAGACTAAGGAAGTTGCCATTCACTCAACAATCATTAATTGTGTGCCTAGTGCAAAGAATAGAAAATTCAAAAATAAATACGTCACTAACTATCCTTACGTCCAGGAAACTCAGCCTCAAAACTAAATTTCCCATAAAAATATGAAAACAGGGTGATTCATTTTTCAGATTTCTATTTTCTTTTTTGAGTTTTTTATATTTTTCAGACTTTCTACAAGGATGCATTAAATTGCCCGATCATCGTGGCTCAGTGGTTGATTGTTGACCTATTAACCAGGAGGTCACAGTGGTTCCCAGTCAAGGCACATGCCCAGGTTGCATGCTCAATCAAAGTGTGGGGCATGAGAGGCTGCCGATCAATGATTCTCTCTCCTCACTGATGTTTCTATTTCTCCCTCTCCCATCCTCTCTGAAATCAATAAAAACATATTTTTTAAAACGCATTAAATTTATAATCAAAATAGGAAAAAGTGTATACATATAACTTGGTGGGAGTGAAAAATACTAAGAAACAAATTACTCAGTGGATGTGTTTGTGTAGGAAATCATGTTTCTAAAGCACTATCATATATACTGTCTCATCCTCAAGTAACTCTGAGGAGGGCAGGATAAAATATTCTCATTTTAAAAATAAACAAAGTTTATTTACTGATGAACAAAAATAGATCCAGAGACAGAGAAACATCAATCAGAACGTCAAGCCTCAGGGAAGGTAAGGGACTGTGGGGGTAAGGAAGGGAGATCAACCAAAGGACTTACATGCATGCATATAAGCCTAATCAATGGACACAGACAACAGGGGGACGGGGGCATGAATGGGAGGTGGGGGTTAATGGGGAATAAGGACACATACCGTGTTTCCCCGAAAATAAGACATCCTCCGAAAATAAGACCTAGTGCATGGAAAGATAAGACATCCCCTAAAAATAAGACCTAGCGCAACTTTGGGAGGAAAAAATTAATATAAGACACTGTCTTATTTTCGGGGAAACAGGGTATGTAATACCTTAATCAATAAAGAAATTTTAAAAATAAATAAATAAAATAAAGAAATTTAAAAAATAAAAATAAACAAAGTAAGGCTTAGAATAAGTGAGTTAGACTTGCCCAAGATCATGCTATTAGGAAAGGACTCGCAGGATACTACCTAACTCTTAAAACAGGGGTCCTCAAACTTTTTAAAGTGGGGGCCAGATCACGGTCCCTCAGAGAGCTGGAGGGCCGGACTATATGAACTACTAATTCCTACTGTAACACCTCGGCTGCGCTCACTGCCCAAAAAACCTGGCGGGCCGGATCAGACTCCTCTGCGGGCCGCATGTGGCCCGCGGGCCGCAGTTTGAAGACCCCTGTCTTAAAAGGTCCAATATACTTCATTCATCTCCCTAGTCTCCATGACCCGACTGACACCAATGGGAACTTGGAAGGGTAAAGAAGGAAGCTGGAGGATTGCAGGGGGAAAAACAGCAATAAAGAGACCTTTTAGGGATATAAGTAGGGGAAAACTCACATATAAAACTTAGAAAGGTAACTTGGGTCTTTAAGTTACTAATTTTAGA
The DNA here is from genome assembly GCF_964339955.1 of Pipistrellus hanaki. Lineage (NCBI taxonomy): Eukaryota > Metazoa > Chordata > Mammalia > Chiroptera > Vespertilionidae > Pipistrellus > Pipistrellus hanaki. The sequence continues at coordinate 1,778,674 of NC_140514.1, forward strand.
AGAATTGCATATACTATATATATTTTAATTGATTTCAGAGATGAAGAAAGGAGAGAGATATATAAACAACAATGATGAGAGAGAATCATGGATAGGTTGTCTCCTACAAGCCCCCTACTGGGGATGGAGCCCACAACCCTGGCATGTGCTCTTGACCGGAATCGAACCTGGGGCCCTTCTGTCCGTAGGTTGACACTATCCACTGAGCCAATCCAGCTAGGAATGCACACAGTATATTTTACTATTCAGTTATACTTCACAAATTTTGATATTTTAAAAAGTTTAGCCGGGACCGGTTTGGCTCAGTGGATAGAGCGTCGGCCCGCGGACTGAAAGGTCCCGGGTTCGATTCCGGGCAAGGGCATGTACCTTGGTTGGGGGCACATCCCCAGTAGGGGGTGTGCAAGAGGCAGCTGATCGATGATTCTCTCTCATCGATGTTTCTAACTCTCTCTCTCTCTCTTCCTCTCTGTGAAAAATCAATAAAATATATTTTTTTAAAAAAGTTTAAAATGTAAAATCCAAAACACTTGTTTTTAGACTAGAGGGCCAGTGTATGAAAATGCATGCACTGGAGGGGAGGGGGCCCTTCAGCTCGCCTGCCCCCTCTCACAGGGACGGAAGGCAACCTGGTAATCAGGAGAAAGAGACGCCATCACACCTCTGCTGCTGCCACTGCTGGCAGCGCAAGCTTCGGCCAGCCCTGGTTACTTGAGCCTAGGTGGCCCTGGGCGGCTGCTATCCGAGGCTTGCCTGCACCTCAGGCCGGCCCTGGGAGGCTGGGGGGCTGAGGCAACTAAGCACTGCCATCTTTGAGGGTGGGCAGTCAATTAATATATTCCCTCATTTTGGGCTGTGGGTGCCGCCATCTTTGAGGACAGGGCAGTCAATTAGCATACTCCCTCTTTATTGGTTGTGGGTGCCACCATCTTTGCAACAGTGTGAGGATCAATTAGCATCTTAACCTCTTTATTAGATAGGAAGATATATCCATATTTATACTCTGAATTTAATTTTCAAATCAAAGAAAGGTGCTTTCATGTGAAAAATATTCTTCTATGCCTCCATTAATCTCCAAAGGAAGAAAAATTTAAATAGATAAGACATAAGCTATTATTATAAGAATTAATATTAATAAAATTACATGACCTCAGTATTTTGATATTACAATAATGACATAGTTCACCGGCATCTTTTTATTAAGCCAAGGGTTTCAACATCAATATTCTAAGTTTATTGGTGGCAAGGTTTTTTTATATTGTGCTCCATCAAAGAGGCACTCCAGGGAAGACTGGATTACTTAAAAGGAAAATTTTGGAGCCAAAGAGGGGTTAAAAAAGAAGAAGAAAACTGGCTTTAACTGCAAAGTCTATTAGTAAGAAAGGATGATGCCAACATTTGCTTATTATCTCTGTGTGTGGGGAGGGAGGAAGCCCTGGACAACAGAGCTGTTCCAGGTGTTTTTTTTATTTGAAAGTAAAATAAACAGACAAACAAAGTTTTGTCTACTTGTGCTTTGTTTAGAGAAGGCAAAACAACTTGGTTACATTTCCACTCCATGACAAAAAAAGTCCTCCAAACCAGTTTCCAGTCAATTGTTCAGATAATTAAACCAACAGAACCTTCTCTTTCACTTTATAACTGAAGTCTGCCCATGTGATTTCCACCCACCAACAACCTAATTGTAGAAAATCATGTTCCCCAAGTTATGAAGTTAAGTTTCAAGTTTTTCTACAAAGAGTCCCTAAAATAAGATCAATCACTCAATAAATTTTGGTTATTATTATTTCCATTATTTTCAATATTACCTAAATGCAAACTTTGCATTTAAGGATTAAGTAATTAAAGAGATGTAGAGTTTAAAGGGGTTTTAAATTTAACTTGAACATCTAAACCTATCAGCACATCTTTGATACTAACAGATGAGGCCAAAAACCATTTCCTCACTAATTTAATGTGTTCCATAAAGAAAACTATTTTACTTCTTAAGTTTTTAGTCTCAATATCTTTACCACAGTGCTAGTCTGGCAACTAATCAAGTACTGTTTATGAAGCCAAATGAAATAAAGGTAAGTCTGAAAAGTACTAGTTGCTACCTCCTTTTGTTATAAATGTACTTAGATTGTAACCAATTTTTAAAACTCTTTTCAATCTTACTTCAGTTTTATATAGCTTGAAATTTTATTTCAGCCAATTGAAATCTGGGAGAGATTGCATACAACACATAAGCATTTCGAGGAACATTATTTACAATAGCAAAAATTCAAAACAACCTAAAAATCTTAAAAAATACAGTAAAATCTAAGTGGACAAGATCTAAAGTATTAGAGAACACACCTTAATAAATTCTTTAAAAAATATTTCATGTAAAATTTACAACTCTCCTTATCTCTACTGAAACGGCCTATTTTAAATTCCTATAAAGATCGCAATAAAGATTCAAGTTTTGAGCAGAAGCAACATTTGAGAACTCTGGAGAAAGAAGGGGGAACATATGATTTGTAAGATGCAAAGAACAGTGATATCTTAATATTTAATATTATGGACACTCACTCCTGTGGTCCAACCTGCATAATGTCAATTTTCAACATTCTACTCATTGATAATCACCTTCTTATCTTTGCAGCTCACTCTCATTAATACTTCAACTCCAACTATCACTTTTTTTTTTTACGTATTGTATATTTTATTGATTTTTTTTTTTTTTTTTTTTTTTACAGAGAGGATAGGAGAGGGATAGAGTTAGAAACATCAATCAGCTGCCTCCTGCACACCCCTACTGGGGATGTGTCTGCAACCAAAGTACATGCCCTTGACCGGAATTAACCTGGGCCCTTTTAGTCCCCAAGCCAACACTCTATCTACTGAGCCAAACCGGTTTTGGCTCCAACAATCTCTTGACTCACCAGGAACTTTCAATCCAAACCTTATCATTTTCCAGTCTCTTACCATTCCCTCCTATGTTCTCTTTTTAAAAAAATATGTTTTTATTGATTTTAGAGAGGAAGGGAGAAGAAGAGAGAGAGAGAAACATCCATTGGCTGCCTCCTGCACACTCGTTACTAGAGATGGAGCCCGCAGCCTGGGCATGTGCCCTGACAACATGGGTGTGTGTCCTGACAACCTGGGCATGTGCCCTGACAACGAGGGTATGTGTCCTGACCAGGAAACGAACCAGTGACCTCTTGAATCCTGGGTCGACACTCAACCACTGAGCCACAGTAAATGTCTGGCTGTAAAGTAAACCACCAGTCAAGTCCGGCTGCTTTACTCTTTATACACTTAGATTCCAGTATATCATAACAATCACTGCCCTGCACTTACTCTTTTGTTCTTCTCACTTAATCAAACTCTTCTGAAAAAGCACATCACTGGTTAAATTATCTTTCTATTTCTACTCAGTATTTGAACCTCCTAGAGCTAAATCTGACTTAAGAAAAGCACAGAACCATGTTCAAGTGACCCTTAGCTGGCTGCCAATCCTAGACTACTTACCTGGCCCATTTTTTCTCCCATTCTCCTCAAATATCAAAAATCTCCTCTCCTAATCTCATTCTCAGCTATAGTCCTGACTTCTTATCTCATTAAGAACATGTACAAGTTCTCATCACCAAATCTGTCTAAATCCCTGCATCTGTATCCATATATTCTACTTTCTTTCTTCCTATTATATTTTAGTACTAGCCACAAGCAATGTCTCAATCTCTACACTGAACCTCTCCTCCCCTCTTGCCTATTAAAAGACAACACTACAGCAATTCTGTTCCCCCACCATAGCCATCCATCATCACCTCATCTCTTAATTCTCTCTCTCTCTCTACATGATTACTGTCATCGGCATGTTATTTTTCTTACCCTAAAAAAAATAAAATCCTTTGATTCTACCTCCCATACAGCTATCATATCATTTCTCCCTTCCCCTTCATAGGGAAATTCCTTGAAAGAGATTATCTATACTGTTTTTAGCTTTTTCTCCTCCTATCTCATTAGAACTAACTGCAATCAGTTTTCCCCCTTCCCCACCACCATATCCATAACCAAACTATCTAACTGTTCTTCTCAAGTCTACCAGTGACTTACCTCCACATTACAAAACCAATTATTATTTCTTGGTCCACATTTTACTTGACCTATAAACATTTTTGAACAATCAATCCTTCACTATCTACTTCTTGAAAATCTTTCTTCAGTTGACTTTGATGACAATGCATTCACATGATTTGCCATCTTCCAGTCTTTGCTGGTTTTCTCCTCAATCCTTGGGCCTCTTCTCTTTCAAATCCACTCATTCCATAAGAAATCCGATCTTGTCTCTAAGTGCTGATGGCTTCCAAATTCATTATCTCTATCCCAAATACCTAAAATCCTGAATTCTAGACCCTATCTCCACTTGCCCATGTGCCATCCAGCTTATCTCAATGTCTAATAAATATTTCAAATGCTGATGTCCAAAACTGTTCCCTACCCATTTCCACTGTAACCACTTCATCCTTCAGTCTTCCACATCTCAGTACTGGCAATTTCATCCTTCCAAACACTCAGGCCAACATTTCTAGGATCAACCTTGACATTTTCTCTCCCTCAGGAACTTAAATCCAAGCACCTACAAATCCTGCGAGCATTCTCTTCAAAATAAATTCAGAACTCCACCAGTTTTCACTGCCCTCGCTACCACCATCCTAGTTCAAGACGTCATCATTTTACTTGAATTACTGCAAAAGCCTACTACCATGTCTCCCTACTTGCAGCTTGCCCTTCCCTTCCCCTTCAGATTCTTTTCAAAGCACAGGGATGATCCTGTCACTCCTCTTTCAAAACCTCCAATGGCTTTCACATCATTGAAGGTAAAGCAGAAATCCCCAGCTATAACCTAGGAGGCTCTTTAAGATCAGCCCTTACCCACTTAACTCTCAACCCCCACCCCCTATTACTTTCTCATTCATAGTGCTCTAACTACACTGGACTTCCAAATGTTTTAAAATCTCAACAGCAGGCCTACACAAGGAGTAAGTGGGAACGGAGTAGGAAGGTAACTCAGTAGCAGCCTTCCAAGAAGAGACATCTGAGCAGCATCACAGTTCTATGTGGCTGGGAGTTGGCTATAATGGAGGAAATGAGCAAATTAGTAGCTGATGCCAACTCTTACTACTGGGAGAAGTACAAATATGGGTGGGTGGAGCTATGATGAACACATGGTGTTGGCCTGAAATTGGAGGTATCAGTCTAAATTTATGGTTTTAAATATATAAAGATATAGATATTTAGGTGTAGGTTCCTGTGTGGGTCTAAGTACAGAGACACTCCAACAACAGTGAACCCACCTAGCACCCAGATTGTGGTTGGGTTTTGCTTGTTTGTTTTTAAACCACTAAGAGAAATTAGGGCTCCTTGGAGAAAAGCCAATTCCAGAACTGAACAGGAAAACCTATAGCATCTTGTGCCCAAAGTTAAGGAGGTGCATGGGAGATAAAAAGACATAGAACTACACATATACAGTGCATCAATGCCAATATCCTGATTTTGATTATGTACTATATTTAAGTAAGATATAGCATTGGAAGAAATTGGGGGTAGGGTACACAGGACTATTCTGTATTGTTTTTGCAACTTCCTATGAACTTATAATTATTTCAAGATAAAAGTTTTCTTAAAAAGTAAAGTACACAAAGGTTGATGGCAACATGTCAAAAGGACATACAAATACAAGCCAGCTTGAAAGGTCTCTCAGTGGCAAATTTGGGACAATTTGAGTATTAAAATAAATAATGATAGTAATGGAATATAACCCACTGAATAAAACAAGAATTCCTGATGTAAATGAATTTGTTAATTAATTCTCTTTCTTACAGTAAAATGTCAATAAATGTAGAAGGAATAATGAGTCAAAATATCACCATTTGTCAACCATCTTGGTAAAAATTAATTTAGTTGAAAAATATCAATGGATACTTAAACTAGTGGGTAAAAGTATGAATAGAAAAACAATTTTACATAGTCTCAAAGTAACCCCCCACAAAAATACTTATTAATTACAAAGAAAGAGGAGGAATAATAGACACTTCGTAGACATCACCTTTAATTAAGTAATCGAAGTTAACACTACCTAATGAAGTAAACTATATGCCACCAAATAGGATTCATTAAAAGTGTATCACTTCTGTGAAATTGAAGCCCAAACCACATTATTTTGGGCCTAATCATCAAGCAACATTAAACAAACCCAAACTAAGGGATATTCTACAAAATGAGTGGCTTCAAAATTGTGAACAGCATGAACAACTGAAGGAGATTAAAGAGATGGATGCAATGCATGATCCTGGATTAGATATTTTTGACAAAACGTGAATGAGGTCTTTAAGCAAAGTATATACAGAATTTTAAAAAAACTTTCCAATGAAAAGTTGGGTTTTGCTTGTTTGTTTTTAAATCACGTCAAGGTATGTTCCTGATTCAGGGCCTTTTAATTTACTACTTCCTTCTGTCTGAAATGCTCACATCTATGGATCTGTACAGCTAGCACTCCTACTTCCTCCATGTCTTTACTTAAGTCACCTTTTCAGGAATAACTTAATATCTTAACTGTGAACGCCTTTAGAGTCACAGCTTTCTTTTTTATTTTTTCCCCCTCTTTACCATAAATCATCATCTTACATAAGTTAACTTTTTTTTATTATTATTATTCTTCAGCTCCCCTTTAAAATGTAAACTGATGGAGGGAGTTTTTGTTCACTGCTACATTCCCAGGGTCTAATCCAGGGCTGGAACCAGGGCCTGGCATGCGGTAATTGCTAAATAAATATTTATTAAGTGACCATGTACACAAAGTACTTGGAACACAAAGGACTTAAGGCTCAATTACAAAGTAAGTTCACTTTCCAATCATAGCAAGGGAATATTGAAACAGGTAAAAAGAACTCTACCGTTAATTGATGGCTCTGGGACATCAGGCCAACAAATGTCTCCAGCATAAATGAATGAGCTAATGTCTCTGGCTCCAAGGAGCTTAGTACAAACCCATTTCCAGTAGAAAGCAAAACGGTAACACTGCAGCCAGCTAATAAAACAAGAAAATATCTATCAGCAGCATGTGAGAAGCGCAGTAGAAACAACCCAAATGCTGACAAATAAGAATTAACTGTATCAGACTTGACGGAAAAATACTGATACACAGAGAAAGCAAATTTTCTCCAGGAAAAAAGGATAAAGTAATTCAAATAACGTCGGTGGTGTAAACCAAGGAACATATAATTGAGGTCTCATATTTTACTACCCCATTTCCTTGAAAAACTGCTGAGAATGTAATTAAAGATAACCACAATGATCTCAAGTAATGTGTTGAAAACATACTAAATAGGTCATATTTAAGAAAGAAGTATAATCCAAAAGTATGCAGAATGATCTTATGGTTTCTACACATGAAGTGGCCAAACAGCAGTATCTCATTTTATAAATGCTTTTTTCTCCTATGCCACCAGATAATACAATTGACCTTCCTTTCTTACATAATTGTAACAAAATGTCAGGCAATATTACCTTAAAAGAAATTTCTATAAGCAAACATTTATAAATCTAGCATGCCTTTTTTGCAACAATCCTGCAATGTTGTAATATTTTCTCTGTTTACTGATCCTATTGAGGTTAAGAAGTTATGTAAGCAGTAGTGGTGGTAGAGTTCATATTCCACTTCAAGTCTTTCTAACTCCAAATCACACTGAGTTTTCTCACTGAGCCGTGAGTTTTCTAATGCCTTTGTTTTAAATCTTTATTCTTGAGATACCTTCTGATTGATAAATTAATCTCTTTACTTAGAGTGCTCTATACAGGTGACTAAATTAATTGATTCAGGGTACTTATTTTTGTGTGCTCATTAATAAGAAGAATGAGAAGTTAAACTTATAAATCTGCAAAGTTGAAAACCACCATTAACCCTAGGCTCGATGATGGCTATACTGGAGACTTCACCCTAGCCTTTGCTTAAGTCTTTTAACTGTGCTAGCATCCTTCATCAATGGAGATTTAGTTTTAGGTATGATTAGTTTTTTATTGATTTCAGAGAAGGAAAGGGAGAGACAGAAACATCAATGCTGAGAGAATCAGAGATTGACTGCCTCCTACATGCCCGCCAATGGGGATGAACCTTCATCCAGGCATGTGACCTGACAAGGAACGGAGCAGTTGACTTCCTGGTTCATAGGTGGATGCTGGCCATACTTGGTATGATTAGTTTTAACTTGTGCTGAGGATCTGAGGAAATGAGCTTGATTCTTCTAGTCAATTCTAAATCTCTTAATGCATTAAGAAATTTTGATGTATTTTGGGAGGTTATTCTTATTATTTTGTTTAGCCTACTCTTACTGTTTTGTAATGACATAACTCCAGTAACAGGATAAACATCACACCCTAGAAGCATAATAGTACCAAGAATTAAAGTACATAATCACATAAAATCGCATAAAAAATTCCTCTTGGAGGAATTTAATTTTTATACTCAGTTATGGCAAAATAATTTTAAAGCCTGGGTGTTTTAGAACCTGTTTTACCTGTTATCTCGTAAGTGAAATGAGGACTGATTCATACCTGGAAAGAGAAATTCACTGGTGGGAGAGACAGATGCCAGAACCATTGAGAATAAGTCCTCGTTTGTGTAACCTTTTAGAGTTTGTCGAGTCTTTCCTTTTTTTGGAGCACAGGAAATTAAATACTAAGGAAGAACTTGCCATTCCCAGTTGGTCACGTGTTCACTATGCTACTTTTATTATTTTATAAATTTAGCATGCTTTTTTTATTTAGTGACAATGTATGGATATAAATTTAACAAGGAAAATCATTTAAACCTGGTAATATTATATATACAATTGTTGTATAAATTCTGAATTTTCTTGAGCTTTAAAACATATCTACTGCCTCCCTTCTCACCAACCTTTGATAATGAATATATGTTGTATTTTTTTTTCCTCTCTGCTTTTACAGTACTTATCCACTTTTCTACTTTTTAAGTTTGACTGTTACCAGTTGAGGGTAGTTGTATTCCAGTAAATTTTTTAAAAAAGAGAGCTGTTTCAGAATGTATCGAAATATACCTCTGCCCAATATTGTAGCTGTTAGCTACACGTGGCTAAGATAATTAAAATAATTACGATAAAATAAGTTTAGTTTTTCAGTTGCACTAGCCTTTTGACTTCAAATGCTCAATAGTCACATGTGACTAGGAGCTACCATATTGGACAACACAGAAATAGCACAACTGCTGAGTATCTGAAATGCAGCAATCAGATTGCAACCCGAATAAGGTACCAGGTTGTAATCACTACGTGTCTATTATATACAACATATGATTCTTGTTATATTTTTGCTGATAAGGGGACTGAGCTGAAGCTAGAAAGAATTGATATTTCTTTCTGGGGTAATTTGGTTATTGGTTTTTGTTTGTTTTAGATGAGGCCTTTGAACAAGTTTAGCAAGATGAGAAAGAATCAGAATTAAGGGAAAGATGAAAGACAAACAGACAAAGCATAGTTGGAGAATCAGCTTGAGACAAAAATATGGGATCTCATCCACTGAAACAGAAGGAAAAGGAAGAACAAATGGTACAGAAGAGATAAACTGGTGAGTCAAGTAACAGGAAATTTAAGGGATCTCTTTTTGATGGCTTCTATTTTCTCATGAAATAGAAATACCATCTGTGGAGAATACTTTATTTCTGAAGTTTAAAGAAAGAAAAGAATGTTTAAAATAACCCCAATAGAAATAATGGATATATATAGCATTGTGTAAATTCTTTCAGCTCCTGCAAGAACTGAAGACCATGAGTTTGAAGCACCACTAATCTGGGTAGTACTTGTGTGCTTTCTCTCCATTAGTACCCAACAAACACCTCTTATGTAGGCCAGCGAGACAAACTGATCCAAATCTAGATTTTGCCGATGCATACGATAGAAATTAAATAGGGTAAGAAAACTTTCCGGAGTCAGCCAGTGCCTAGAGAAGTCTGGCAAGAGGTAGGAAGTGATGGACAAGGAATTCTTGCCTGTTTACACAGGAAGCATTTGTTGGACAGAGGTATCAAAGAACTACATATCTCAAAAAGCATCAATGAATAGGTTCAGAAAAAAGAATGGTGTCAGGAGCAGAATGTTTAATAATCTCAAAGGTAAAGATGATTTTGGGTGAGATCCGAGTAGCTTCATGGAAGTAAATGAATTACGTGCAGATAAAAACCACCAGAGACGAGAAGACTGTGAAGCCAAGGTCCTAGGTACTCTGTTAACATAAGCAATGAATTCACCGGGAATGGTGGCATAACCTTGAATAGGAAGAAACACACACTGCCAGAAGCCCGTGTCTTCAACGAGCAAGACATGTATATTCCAACTACCGGGGACTCCACAGGAATGTTAACAGAAGGTTTACTGGCACAGGCACCACGGTGCACAGTAAGAGAGAAGCCCCCTCGTACCCTTTCCTGCCTGAGATAGGTCTGCAGAGAGGAAAAGGCGGCCCAAGTGCCACTACAGAGGCTTCCCCTCGGGAGAAAGGTAGGTGTCATTTAAGCAAAAATAAAGTAACATTCAGGGAAGAGAAGACACAATTATGTTAGCCTCAGATCAGGGTGAGAGATGTTTGGAAAAGGGGAAGAATAGGTGGGGAACAAGAGTAAGATGAGAGGAGCATTAACCTGTTAACTGAGCGGGACGTATAAATACGTCAAACGTAAACAATATCGGGTATGGGTAGGACGTATGAATACGTCCTTGAAATATATGTTGCGCCCTGAAACGGGTGGGATGTATATTTCCGAACAACAAAGGTATTAGTCATCCATATATGTCTCGACATGAATTTAAGACATGGAGGTAATCAGTATAATTTCGCTATTGAGAGTGGTGGACGTGATCTGGGTGAGCAGTGACGGGTACATACTTACACTTACCTACCTATTTTCGTATTATATGTTATTTACTTATATTTTTTATATCTCCAACCTTTATATAATAGAAAACATATAAAATTGATCCAATCATCAATAATTTGTCAGAAAAGTTTAAAAGTTTTTATGTATGTGAACGAGAAATATGCATAGATGAATCTCTTTTATTATGGAAAGGGAATTTATCTTGGAAACAATATATATCTACAAAAAGAGCTAGATTTGGAATGAAGTTGTTTATTTTGAGTGAAAACCAATCTGGATACGTACAAAATATAATTTTATACACAGGCAAGGACACAAATTATGGTTCGAACTACCCACAAGAAAAACAATCAACAAGAATTGTTTTGGAGTTAACACATGACTTACTGAATAAAGGGTATAGGATTTACTTAGATAATTTCTATACGTCAATTCATTTGGCTGAACTCTTGTGTCAAAACAATACAGACATTGGTGGAACAATGAGGATAAACAGAGTCGGAATCCCCAGTGAAATATAAACAAAAAAATTACAGAAAAATGAACATATGTAAGAATCAAAGACAAACTTATGGTTTTAAAATGGAAGGATAAAAAAGACGTATTGATGCTCAGTTCTTTTCATAATGACGAAAAGACAATGATTGAAAAGAGAGGAAGAAGGCAAGAAAAACCGAATGTTGTCCTGGATTATAACAAGAATATGGGCGGCGTAGATTTGGGAGATGGAGTTATGGTGGCCTACACGGCTGCCCGTAATAGGGTAAAAAAATTTTATAAAAATTTTTTCTACGATTAATTGATATGTGCTGCTTCAATGCATATATTATATACAAAAAAGATAAAGGTCATTTGGATCGATTACACTTTTTGATAGAGGGTGTAGAGAAATTGGTAGATAACAACATAGTGAAAACCCACCCAAAGACATCAACAAGCAGCTCTACATCTACCATCACACTTAGTTGAAAGGCATTTTCCAGAACAAATGAAAAGCGATATAGGAAAAACTAAATCCAGGAAATGCCGAGTTTGCTACAAAAAAGGTGTTAGGAAAGAATCTACATACTGGTGTCCGGTATTGTAAGGTAGCACTACGTATCAACAATTGTTTTAAAATATATCACACGGAAGTTGAGTTTTTAATTTTTACATCTATATTTCAATTTTTTAAACTCAATATTTCTATTTTATTTGTGTGCTTTTGTTTATTGTTCTGTAATTGTTAACTTTTTTATATTTTTTATTGTGTACAGAAATAAAAATATATATATTTTTTGTAATCTTTATAATTGTTGGTAAAATTTATAATTTTTTAATTCGATGTTTCTATTTTTTTGTTGGTATTCTTTTCTATTTGTTCGTAATTTTGTATTTTCCTTTGTGCTTTATATATAAATAAATAAAAATATATATATTTCATTTATTTTAAGTATAAATTAAAAATATGATAATATAAAATTACGTCCGCTGGGCGTGACGTACTGACACGTCCTAGTGAAAGAGTATGCGCCCGTTGTATGTTGCGGAATTAAAAAGGGAACTCCCCGGTTAACTTAAGGGCTTGTATCCTGGGCAGGAAAAGGCAGCAATGCAATGAGATTGGTGAGGTCGCTTCCCGTGAAGGGGGCTAGTGGACAGGTTTCCAGAGTTCCCTGGGAGAAAGAGAAGCCCTCTCAGGAGTCAGCCAGGGCCTGGGGCCATTAGGATTAGAAGACTCACACCTCTTTGGAAGGAGCCCAATGAAGTCTGAATGGATTGTGCTGGCTGAAGTCTACATGCTAAGGCCACCCAGCAAAAGCCTCATTTGTTAACCCTAGTCTGTAAGAACTAAAAAATGCTCACCATCTATCTAAAATTGTAGAAACAACATTTGTTCTTGACCCTAAGTGACCCAGTTTGGAACTTTGCTATGTTTTGTAACGCCTCGGATGGTGTGGCAAAGAAATAAAAACATCTCATAACTAAATAAGACATTCCTCCTTTAGACTTGATTCCTCATTTGTAAAATGAAAGAATAGAACTAGAACTACCACCATTAAGTTAAGAGCCAACCTTCTCCCTCCCCAAAAAAGGAGGCAACAAACTACATATAGACATCTAGCTGGAAATCATCTAACTGGGCAAGACGGAACAGCCCCCATCAGCCCTGATTGCCGGCCTGGCCAAGGGACCCCACCCATGCACGAATTTGTATACCAGGCCTACAGTAAGTAAGTAATCATAATACAATATTCACATATATGCACAAAAATATTTACAATTATGTTCACTGCAGCAATGTTTATAACAAAAAAACAACAACAAATTGAATGCCAATCAATATTGTTATATTATGGTAAGTCCAGATAATGGAACACTCCACAGCCCTTAAAAACAACTAGGTGAATTATAATGTCTAACTGGACAACCTCAAAAATAAATTTAAAAAGCAAATACACATACACAAAAACAAATACAATAGATATGGTATATTTGCATTTTGGTATTTAAAAAAAGAGCCTACAGATATTATTTTTTATATGCAATAAAAATGAGTATCATTACGTTGTTATATAGAAAAGGGAAAGTGGTACACTACAGATTACAAAGTGCTTGTCGCCAAAGATGGACATGGAGAGAGGGCTGAGAAAAGAACTTACATGTTATGTACATTTCTGTAACTTATAATTTTTTAAATAGGCATGTATTACTTTTGTAACTTAAAGCAGGAAGTTTGTTTTTTGCAGGCTGACAAAGCAGAGGAGAGAGATCATTTCAGATGGAGACAAAGCAAAGATGCATGGTGTTCAGTTCTAAGCCAGCGGATGTCTGCCTCTCCCCTGGTCCTGCTCACTCTCTGTTCACATCTCTGAAACAGCCCCTATCCCCCAAGGCCCATCATTCACAAGCCATAACCCACCAAGACGGTGCCCTGCTATTTTCTCCCGATCCTAAGGGTCTTTCAAAAAAAAACCCCAACGCCTTCCGTTATCTCTAATGAAGGAGACAGAGAGAGGCATGTAAGCATAGACAAACCACAAAAGAGAAAGTAGTCTCCACTGACGTCTCTATTCTAAAAACCACTGAACTACATTTTTTTAAAATAGTAGATAAGATGCATTTCTTAACTCATAAACGCCACAACAGGAAAAGTGTGTATCACTAACAGTGGCTACCAATGGGCTTCTCCCCATAGTCATTTTAATTATACTGGTACGAATCCAGTTTTCCTTAGCCTATAGAGTGCAAAGTCTAATCCCATGAGGATTTTAATGGTTGGCAACAGACCTAAGATGAGAAACATCGACCAGTTGCCTTCCTAAGACCCAGCTCTGTTACCAAATCCTAAACTCTAAAATCAGCTTTAAAATTACACGATCCAAGAAATCTAAAGTTACTGATTACTGCAAAGGCCATCAATGCAGACCGATCATACCACATACGATATTTGTATATATTTTCCTACATGATAAAACTACAATTGCCCTGGTATGCCTAAGGACCAAATCTGTATCAGAGGTAAGACAGTGTAACATAAGCAGTTTGTATCTTCCAAACTATTCTTCATAGTTGTTCCAAACTTACCTTTCTTACTAAATGTAGGACAAAAGTTGCTTAATTCAGCCGTAGATAAGAACAGTTGATACAACCCAAGTGTTCCTTCAAGCCTTATATGAAACATGATGATTAACATTTTTGCAAGTTAATGATGCAAAGGTTTAAAAGTTCTTTGTGACTTTTCCTTATATTTATACACTAGAGGCCCGGTGCACAAAATTCGTGCCCTTGGGGGGGAGAGTATCCCTCAGCCCAGCCTGCACTCTCTCCAATCTGGGACCCCTAGAGGGATATCCAACTGCCTGTTTAGGCCTGATCCCACCGGGCAGTCGGACATCCCTCTCACAATCCAGGACTGCTGGCTCCCAACTGCTCACCTGACTGCCTTCCTGATTGCCCCTAACCACTTCTGCCTGCCAGCCTGATGACCCCCTAACCACTCCCATGCCAGCCTGGTCACCCCTAACTGCCCTCCCCTGAAGGGTATATCGCCTTCCAACTGCCCTCCCTTGCTTGCCTGATCACCCACAACTGCCCTCTCTTGCAGGCCTGGTCCCTCCCAACTGCCCTCCCCTGCTGGTCATCTTGTGGTGGCCATCTTGTGTCCATATGGGGGCAGGATCTTTGACCACATGGGGGCAGCCATCTTATGTGTTGGAGTGATGGTCAATCTGCATATTACTCTTTTATTAGATAGGATAGAGGCGTGGTGCATGGGTGGGGGCCAGCTGGTTTGCCCTGAAGGGTGTCCCAGATCAGGGTGGGGGTTCCCTTGGGGCGTGGGGCAGCCTGGGTAAGGGGTGTGGTGGTTTGCAGGCCAGCTACCACCCCTATCTCTCCTCCCCTCTTCCCCCCCCACAACCCAAACAGAGGCCCTGGTATCTGGAATTTATTTACCTTCTACAATTGAAACCTTGTAGCCTGGAATGGAGCCAAGCCTTCTGCTTACTCCCTGTCTGCCGCCATTTCTGTTTGGATTTGTTTACCTTCTATAATTGAAACTTGGTAGCCTTGAGTGGAGGCCTAAGCCGACCAGGGCAGGCGGAAAGCTTGGCTTCTTCCATTGCCAGAGAAACCCAAGCCTTCCTCCTGCTCTCTGTGGCCACAGCCATCTTGGATGTGGGTTAATTTGCATACTCGCTCTGATTGGCTGGTGAGTGGCTGGTAGATATAGTAGAGATATGGTCAATTTGCATATTGCTCTTTTATTAGATAAGATTAGGATTGCTAAAATTTTATATTAATAAGAATACCAGGTTCTGTTTTGATTGTTCAAAATTATGACTACTCAAAAAGAATAAACTTTGCTCTAGCTGGTTTGGCTCAGTGGATAGAGTGTTGGCCTGTGGTTCAATTCTGGACAGTGGGGGGCGTGTAGGAGACAGCCAGTCAATGACTCTCATCATTGATGTTTCTATTTCTTCCTCTCCCTTCCTCTCTGAAATCAATAAAAATGTATATTAAAAAAAAATAAATAAACTTTAGCTGGGAAGAAGTAACATTTGGAATGTAACAAAATAATCCAAAAAAATGAATGTAAACCAATATTCACCCAATGCAACTAATTATTCTCAGTGAACTAAAACATAAAAATGTCAAGTATGTGCCAAGCATCATGCCCCCTCTCTGAGGAAAAAAAAAGGTAACACCAGAAGCTTGACTCTGTCTGCAGGGGCCTTTTCAAAGGCACGTACGGGCAGATGCAGTGTATGCTGTTTGACAAGTACCGTAGGGAGTTAAATTCACCACATCATCTTGAAAAACAAAACTTCCCTATGCTAAAACTTGTAACAATCACCTCTTCCCAATCCACCCCCCAAAAAATTAGTCATCAACTTTTTAAAAATTTATTCAGAGTTTTACATTATGACTTTCCTCTAAAGGAAATTTCATAAGCTAATTTTGTACTAGAGTTTCCTTTTATTAGTTCTAAATTTAGTTTTTATTTGTATCATCCGTTGTTCTCCTATTATAGAAATGTCTCATATATGGAAAACAAATCTGTTTTCAACAATGTCTTCAATTTGTAATATTACAGCTTCCTATTTACAAAAATATATGGTTGCAGAAGAAATTGTGTTTTTTGTGGGTTTTTTTTTAAATATATTTTACTAACTTTTTACAGAGAGGAAGGGAGAGGGATACAGAGCTAGAAACATCGATGAGAAACATCGACCAGTTGCCTCCTGCACACCCCACATCAGGGATGTGCCCGCAACCAATGTACATGCCCCTGACCGGAATCGAACCCGGGACCCCTCAGTCCACATACCGACGCTCCATTCACTGAACCAAACCGGTTACAGCAGAAATTGTGTTTTAGAACTACCAGCAAACCCTTTCAGTGAGTTTTCTCATTCTTTTATAGTGTATCATCTTTCTTTTATGACTAAATTTTTCTTTAGCTTAAATATAACATTAACAAGGGGGGAGGGCAATGTTAAAATATGCACACAGATAATAATTTAATAAATAAATAAATAAATAAATAAATAAATAAAACATTAACAAAACATATACTCGAATTTTAAATGTTGCAGTCATAAATTATATATCCCATGTAAGCTATAGTCAGAAATAATGCCTTAGAATATTTTAATATGGACATGCCATCACAAATCATGAAGTATCAAGATTAAATTGCACCTTGTCAAATATTTTTAAACTAGAGGCCCCGGGCATGAAAATTCATGCACTGGAGCAGGGGTGGGGGAGGCGCCTGCCCCCTCTCAGTCCAGGAGGCGACCGACAATCAGGGGAAGGGGACATCCCCACTGCCGGCAGCTCAAGCCTTGGCCAGCCCTGATTACCTGAGCCTCAGGCAGCTGAGTGGTGGGGCAGCCGCCATCGGAGGCTTGCCTGCGCCATGGGCCAGCCTGAGCAGCTGGGGGGGTCGAGGGCAGGTCAGTCCCACCATGCGCCTGCTGCTCCCCACTCGCCCCTGATGGGGCGGAAAGGACTGGGGGACTCCATCTTTGTCACAGCATGATGGTCAATTTGCATACTCCCTCTTTATTAGATAGGATACTGGCACATCTTGTCACTGAAGTGTTATGGAATAGGGATTCTAATCACCGATTGTAAAATGTTTCTAAATCAGAAAAGCACTTCTAATGAAATGTTAGAATATGTAACAGTCTTCTAAAGATAACTGCAAAAGTTTATTAAGTCATTGAAAGAAAGGCCACCTAGTTTCAAATGTTTTCACATTTTAGTTACTTTTCTATTCAGCAATAATTTTTAAAAAATTGATACATTTAAAAAGATAAACTGTCACAAATCTATAAAGATCCTCTTACTATGTCATAAATATTGATTTGCCACAGTATATTCAATTTTATTAGCCACTAAATAAGCTCTTCAAAAAGTGAGTTGGTAAATATATTAAATATTTAAAAATACAAAAATTACAACTCATAACTATTATCACAAGAATTAAATGTACATTTTAATTTTCAAATTTCTAAAATATGTGCATACCCCTTACCCACCAAAATTAAGATGGCCGAAGTGCAGGAAATCTGACACACAAATACTTTAGAACAGTGTTTCCCAAACTTCTCTCATAATGAGAATCACCTGGTGGAGTTGTTAAAATACAGATTCCTGAATCCCAACTAAGTAGTGCTAAACTAGAATTTTTGGGAGCAAGGTAAAATTGTATATTTAAGTATATAAACTAGAATTTTTGGGAGCATACAGGTAAAATTGTATACTTAAGTATATAAACTTGAATTTTTGTATACAATTTTACCTGTATGCTCCCTAAAATTCTAGTTTAACACTTCTTAGTTGGGATTCAGGAATCTGTATTTTAACAACTCCACCAGGTGATTCTCATCATGAGAGAAGTTTGGGAAACACTGCTTTAGAAGATGAAAAATATGAATACTTTATTGCCTATAAATCGTTTGGTCATCTCTTAATTTTAAATGATGTGAAAAAAATAATTGCAGAGAATACATTTGTTAAGAAATCTAAAGTTTAGATTTAAACTCATTTAAAATTACATAATCATTAACATGCTACGATTATGTAATATAACCAAAAGCTTAAAAGCTGCTTTGAAAAAATTTCAAAATAGTTTAATATAAGGATTTTTGAAGACTTGACGCTTTTTGCTTGCTTTTAAAGACACCACAAAATAATTTTTGAATTATTTTATTATTTTTTAAAAACAGGCACAATAACATGTATACATATACCATCCTGCTTTAGATGCTATGCTCTGAAAGATAGTGCTTTTCTAAACTATATCAATTGTCAATGATTAAACACTGTCACTATTTTCCCATCACCATTTATTAAATGTGAAACAACAAAATTATATATTTCCAGGCCAATAAGTCTCTGCAGACTATATTTTTCACAGAAGGATAAAATGTAATAACATTTCTATATTGAAGTGTATATTGTATTTTATCACAATAAAAGTTTTTTCATTTCTATTTGATGTATATCTTGTCTGATTCCCTTTTCATAAAAGCTTGGCAAGTTAAATTTTCTTCTAAAATAAGAAAAAGCCTTGGTTTGATTCCTACTGAGCACTAAAAGAAGATATAAAATGTAACGACCCTTGGTAGTTCAGAAAATCCTGCATCTCTCCATATACAGTTCTTTTCCACATATACAATTCTGTGTGCCAAAGAGATCTCAAGTAATATTTGCTTTTGGTTTTCTCAGTCAGTTAGTACAACAAAGAAACAACACCTACAGGGTTTCCCAAACTGTGACCTGGGGATTACTGCATCAGAATCATCTGAGATGCTTGTTTAAATGCAAATTCCTGGCCCCACAGACCATCTGAATCACAAGATCTGACACCATTTCCACCATGCATCCTCAGCGTGATTCTGGCTTCATCCAAGCCTCAGTGCACCACAAAAATAGAGGGAAAAATGAGTGTTCTCCTTTCCTCAGATACATCTGGGATACCCCATCACCAATCTCTGAATTACAATACTGCACTCCTCAGCTCAGTGGTTCCCACACCTCCATGCACTTGAGAATCACCTGTGAAACTCTTAAAACTCCTAATCCCCAGGTCCATCCCATAGCACTTATATTAGAATGTCCGGGGGTGAAAGCCAGTCTTTAATATTTCTCAAAGATCTCCAGTTGAGACCTAAATATACCAAGGTTTGGAAATCACTGTCTAAATTACTAGATTAGCAGATATAGACTTTAAAAAATCTTAACTTAAAAAGAGCCAGAATATAAACTGCATTGGTATTAAACTACGTTTTTAAACACACACACACACACACACACACACACACACACACACACACGCAGTATTTTTTTTAAATATATTTTATTGATTTTTTAAAGAGAGGAAGGGAGAGAGATAGAGAGCTAGAAACGTCGATGAGAGAGAAACATCGACCAGCTGCCTCTTGCACACCCCCTACCGGGGATGTGCCCGAAACCAAGGTACATGCCCTTGACCGGAATCGAACACGGGACCCTTCAGTCCGCAGACCGATGCTCCACCACTGAGCCAAACCGGTTTCAGCCACAAATGTAACTTTATAATAAAGTGGTGAAACGTTTTTCAAAATCGTACTAATATTTAGACATTTAATACTTTAAATACTTTTCCGGAGGTTTCACATACAAAAACACATTTCACTAGATCTTGCAGGCCTCAAAGTTCATGACAACTGTTCTAGTGCATTTTTGTTTTAGAAAAATAAATATCACTACAACCAAAAATGTTTTTAGTTGTCTTTAAATACATTTAGGCATCTTAAATTTTAAAGGAATTATGTCCTAAAATTTCCTTTACTGCTCAGATGACTCATAAAAACCTACTTTTGCCACCACTGCATTTTAAATAAATAAGACTGCTAGTGCCCTGGCCAATGAATGTTTTTCTCTTACATCGATGTTCTCTCTCACACTGATATTTCTCACTCCCTCTCCCTCTCGCTCACTCCCTTCCCTCCCTTCTTCTTTTGCCCCCTCTCCCCACCCTCTTCCTTCCTTTCTCTCTAAAATCAATAAAACAAATCCTCAGGTGAGGTTTAGTTAAAACAAAACAAACTACAATGCTTGATAATATATGATAAATGTTCAAAAGTTCATTCATATTGACTTATACTTATACTTTTGACTTCTGATCAAAATCTCTCATGTCCTTTGGGGTTGGTTTTATTTTGAAATATTGTGTTATTATTAATAACAGCTACTATGCCACGTTAAAGAATTTCATCCTGTGAATACATCACTAACATTTCATCTGCTCTTACTCATGAAGTACGGTTTCAACACAGACATCATATAAAGAACTGGATATGTTTAATCAGAAGGAAAGTTAGGGGAGGAGGAAACAGATGACACATTATAAACAATAAAGGCTATACAGTCCACCTAAAACACTAAATAAAATTAGCTTACATCCTTTCCAAGACAAACTGTTTCAGCACAATCCAGAAAATATCCAAATCACAATTTGCTTTTCCTGCTTGACTTCCAATTAAATCTACACCCAAACCTACCCTCTCTGCATATACAGATGTTACTTATCTGTCTTCCTACAGGTAACAAATGAACATAGGTGAAAATGTTTATTTGGGAAGTATCTTACTATCTCTTCAAGTAGGGATATATTTCTACAGGTAATTCCTGTTACTTAAAAAAGAATTGTTAGTTCATTCAACAAATATTTAGAACAATAGGAAGACAAAAAAGATCCATCTCCTAAAAGAGCCCGTATTCGATCCATTAAATGAACTAAAAACAAACAAACAAGAAGTATGTACATAAGAAGACAACACTTAGTATGTTAAGCATTCCTCATCACAATCACCAGCTCATTAAGATGAAGCCAGCCCTGCTTCCTGTTCCATCTACATAAAGCATTCGGGAGGAGGCTCTGCTATTCATTTCTATGGCCAATAATGAATTGTTAGAAATTAGTTCCGAGTCTCTAATCTCTTTAAAATAATAAAGGAAATTAGACATTGAATACTAAGTGATCAATTAACTATAAGAAACAATTGTAAAGCTCTTAGATACCTGAACAACCCACATCTTACCAAAATGAACCAACAAACCATGTAACACTCTTGAAACATTCCCAAAAGATTATCAACGATGAGCCAATAACAATATTTCCATTTTGTCACACAAACACACGTGTGAAGATAAATGCTAACCATTGTGACCCAAATGCTTTCCCCAAAATAAGTGAGGGTCATTTGGGACAATCAACTGCAGGATTCATAAATACGTCTCTATAACTTAATCAGACTTTAGAGAGGGGAGCGAGAGAGTACAGATGAAAGGACAAGAGAATGACTCCAAAAAGGATAAAATAAGAAGGGACAGTTTTAGTAGATTCCCAAATGCCAACATGATTTCACGTCAATTTAAATATTAAGCTTCATATAAGCTAACCTACCGATGGGAACTGTCACTTTGTGTTTTTCCCCAAAAGCTATAATAAAATGGCTCTGAGTTATTTACATTCTCTTCACCAGTAACCCTTATCACTAACAGCTCATATATGTTTTTTAATGTCAGCACAGAATAGGATTTTAAATATAGCTGTAGAGTAGTATTTCCTGAAGAAACTCAGAGAGGCCCCAACGGAGACCAAACCCATAGTCATTACTCTTTCTCTCCCCAACCCCAACACCACTCTCCAAATAGGAATTTTTATGACAAGAACACAATTATAAACAGAGGTTCCTAATTGACATTTTGGGAATGCTAATACTTAGTCAAATCTTCTGGTAAGATTTCTGTACCCCTACTTCATACTTCCCACCAGCCCTGGCCAGTGTTGGTTGGAGCATAGCTCCAAAGTGTTTCCGGTGCACTGAAAGGTCATAGGTTCTATTCTCAGTCAGGGGCAGTACCTCCTACCCTCCCCTTCCTTCCCCTCTAAAATCAATAAAAACACATTAAACAAACAAACCGTTATAGTACTAATCTTGGTCATGGAGAATGTCCTAAGCATGACATCTAAGTCAGAAATCACTCTATGATGAGAAGACTGATAAATTTGACTACATGAAAGTTTCTACTATTTGTTAAGTATTTTTTAAAAAGTGACAAAGCACATTTAGTGTAATTTTACCTTCTTTACATTTTAATTTTTTTAGACACAAATTTATAGCAAAATGTTAGCTTAAACAATGGCTATCTCTATGTGAGGAAATCATACAGGGCGGGGCATAAAAAAGGTTTACATTATGAGTACATAAAACAATTTATTCTTGTATTATTATTTATTAATTATAGTATTATTTCCCATACAACTGTCAGCCTGCTTTTGCCCCACCCTGTAAACAACTAAAAACAGCAATGACAAAGTCTGATGTCAACTCTCATGCCAGTACTATGTCACCTTAACCAAAGCGTACAGTGTGTTGGCTGTATATGTTGATTACTGGCCATCAAATGAATGGACCAAACTGTTTCCTGAGCATGTGTATGTTTCATTTAAAGCAACCTTAGTTTTGATCATTTAGAAAACACTTTAATAAAAGAGAATGTATATTATATGTACAAATAGCTTAGGTTCAAGCTCAGAATAATCCTAATAATGATCAGCATCAGTTAAAGACCCCAAAAAATGAAGTGTAAAAAATTTCTATCCGGGATTGAACCTGATGAATACTTGAGATTTGCTGGACTATTTTTAACTGAACTTTCTGGCCTTAGGTCAAAGTTTTGCTAGCAAAATACCACAGTGAAAATGCTGGGAGTGAAGCCCAGAGCCTCTGCTCGGGCCAATCCTACCCCCAACGGAAGACGCCTACAGGCTGTGCAGGGTGTCACGACCCCAGCAAGCACACCAGCAGCAGCTCCGGAGAAGCCGGCAGGAGGAGGCAGAAGGAGGCAGAAGGAGACGTCAGCGCCCTGACAGCCGCGGCAGCACGGCCCGGTCTGCACACGGCTGTGCGCCTCGGTCCGTTCCTGCACTTTGGCCAACAGCACTGAGTCACTCTGCAAACCACCCAGAAACCTCAAAGAATAAGCAACCGCTTCTGAAGAAAAGGCAGTCCCTGGAAAGGGAGGGACGCCCTTTTTCTCATCGTATAGTCATGGGCTTCTGCCAGCCGGGAGACTCTCTTTAAAAATTCACAAAAAATCTAAGGATCACCCTCCCTCCCCCCCCCCCCCCCCCCCATTCAGGTCCTCCGGAGTCCATGTCACAGGCAGAGCATCTTCCCCGCTCCCTCTCCTCCCGGGAACAACCCACACCCTGTCCCCAAAGATCCATCTCCAGGGCACGCGGGTGCAGGCGCCGGGGACGCCCGTCCTAACAGAAAGGAGAGACGGGCGAGCCTTCCAAAGCGCATTTCCCACCCGGAAAGCCCTTTCTCCATTTCCCACCCGGAAAGCCTTCCCTCCCCGGGAGCCGGCGGCGGGCGCTCCGGGCCGCCATCGGGGGGGATGCAGTGAGATTCGCTCCGCCCTGAAGCCCAGATTGACTCTTCTGGCTCCGGCGCGATCGCCTCGGGAAATCTAATTCACAGACATTAACGTGCACGAAATTGCAACTCTGGGTGTTGGAAGGCAGCTGAGAACAGGCAAACTTTCAAAGCTGCAGGTCGGCGGAGGGAGCGCGGGCAGCCCTTTGTCGTGCACCCAGGTGGGTGGGTGGCTGGGTGGGTGCTCCCAACGGGGCTGCGAGGGGCGCCTCGGCTTTCTCCCCGCCGGCACCCACGTCCCACGCCGCGTGACACCCTTGCAAACGGGCCGGCTGGCTGGGGTGCAGGGCTGGGGTGCAGGAGGGACCCCCCACCCCACCCCGCCTCCCCACGCCGGGACGGGGAGGAGGGAGAACAGGGGTGTTTCCTCCCCGGGTCTGACACCAGCTCCGGCGGCCGGGCCGGGCTCCCCGGTGGGCTCCCCTCCCGGAACCGGGCCCGGCCCGGCCGCCGGAAGCGGGGCAGGGCGAGGCGAGGCCTCCCCCCGGGGATGGGTGGGCACCCAGGGGCGGGCGGAGGGGAGGACGGGGTCCGAGCCGCGCGGGGAGGGCCCGGCCACCTACCAGCAGGCTCTCCACGTTGATGGGCGAGCGCGGGTCCCGGATGAGCGCCTCCAGCTTCCTCTGGCGGCTGGCGGCCGCCCCGTCCGCCGGCACGTCCTCGGGGGCGCCGGGCATTCTCCCCGCCGCCGGGGGCCGGCTCATGCCGCCGCCGCCCGCGCTCCGGCCCGGCCCGGCCCGGCCGCCTCAGGGCCTAGCGCCGCCCCCGGCCCGCGGCTCCGGGCGGGGCTCCGCCGGCCGCCGCCGCTCTGGCCCGGGCTGCGGGTCCGAGCGCGGCCCGGGGCCCGCGCTGTCCCGGGGGCCGGCCCGGCCCGGCCGCGGGGAGCGTCCCCGCCCCTCAGCCGGATTCGCGCCGCCCGGTCCGCTCGCTCGTCCGCCGCTCGCTCGCTCCTCAGGCTCCGCGAGCGGGAGCGGGGAAGCCGGGCGCGCCGCCCTCTGCGGCTCCGGGAGGCTGCAGCCCAGGGCCCGCCGCTACGGCCGCCGCCGGCCCGCGCCCATGACCGCGGCCGCCTGCGTCCCACCCGCGCGCCGCCCGCCCCGCTCCGCTCCCGCTCCCGCGCGGCGCCCGTCTCCCGGCCGCGCGCAGCCGCTACCCACAAGCCCCTCGGCCGCGGCCGCCGGCGCGCGCCCCTGGCCCCGCCCCGCCCCGCGCGTGCGCCCGCTGGCCCCGCCCCGCCCCGCGCGCGCGCCCCGTCCTGCCCCGCCCTGCGCGTGCGCGCGCGCCTCGCCCCGCCGCGGGCCGCCGCCGCCGCTCGCCCCCTTTCCTCCTTTTTCCGTTTCCTCGGGTCTGCCCCGGGGAGCGTTTCTCCATTCCGAGCCGCCCTTCCGCCCCAGTGCCCCCCCCGCCCCTGGTTGGCGTCCTCGGAGGGTAGCCGGCCTCTGAGGGGTGGGGGCACCGCCCGCCCGGACCGCCGGGCTCCGGGAGGGGAGGGGCGGGAGGGGAGCGCGCCCCGGATTCGGATCGGCGGCCGCTCCCTCCGCTCCCGCCAGACCCGGCCCAGGCGGGCGTCCCGCGGCTCAGAGGCCGGCCGCCCCCCCCCCCCCCCCCCCGGCCCGAGCCGCGGTTCCCGGGGCGGGGGCGGGGGTGAGGCCGCGCCCCCCGCCCGCCGGCGCTGACTCAGCGCGCAGCTATGCGGGGCTTGCATCACCCGCGCCCAAACCGAGCGCCCGCCGGCCGCTGCCCTCGCCCGCCGCGCCCCGCGCCCGCGAGGGGCCTGCCCGGGCCGGGAAGGGCGCCCCGGAGGGCGGGAGGCCGGGCAGTGGGAGTCGGAAACTGGACGAGGGCCGGCGGGTGGAATCCAGGTCCCGGGGCGGGAGCGCCTGGCCGGGTTCCTGGGGCCCCGGGGCCCCGGTCCTGGAATCCTTCTCCCGGCCTGGGCCGACACCCTAATCACCAGACAACAGGCCACAGAAAAATGCTTTCCCTCTGCAAGGCCTTCGCAAGGTCCTTGGTTGTTTTTGGGGGGGGTGGGGGGGAAGAGGGGGCGGTTAGAGGGGCCGCTCCCCCACATTCCTGGCCGGTGCCATTGGCCAGATCCACCCAGGGCGCAATCCGAAAACTATGTGCCAAGAGCTATAAAACTGTTCATTGAGCCCTTTTGACCCAGTAAACCCATTTAAGGAAGTACATGTCTAAGGAAACGATCCAGAAGGGGGAGGAGGGGAACTGTACAGAGATATTTGTAGCTGGGCTATTCAGAGTGGCCATGCCCTGGGGATGGACCCGGTGGTCCAGCCACTTGGGGGAGAATCCGGGCCAGCTCCGCCACACGGGCACAAAGGGTCCTGGCACGGGTGCAGGAGGCATGGCAAGCACATGGACCTCTGGCAAGCAGCCGGAAAGATGTGCCGGAAATGAGATTCAATAAAACAACAAATATGAAATGTACGCACTATTTAAAACTGTGTAAAATGAGCAGCTGTGAGAACAGACGGGGAATACAGTTGTTGTTTTAAGTGGGGTATTTTTTTTCCTGTAAAGATGCTCAAGAGAACATTAAAACTTCAATCATTGAAAAACTGTATGAAGTTCGATGGGCCACTCCAAAAAAAAACTACAATCTGATGCCCATGCAGTAATGAATCTTAAGGAGCATGCTCAATGGCATGCCAGAGATAAGACCACATTTGGCAACTGGGTTCTAAACCCGGACCTTGTCAAAGTTACGTCTTAATCAGTGCGTATTCCAGGAGCCTCCTATTTGTTTTGTGTTAAAGCCACCCTTACTTGACCTTGGGCAGGAGGAGGCCCTGGGCGGGATCCAATACGCACAGCTGTTTTTTCCTGCCCTGGCCTGTTTTGCTCAGTGGTTAGCGTGTCCATCAGCTCGTGCACCGGAGAGTCATGGGTTCAGTTCCAGTCAAGGGCCCACACCTGGGTTGCAGATTCAATCCAGTCAGGGTACTTGTGGGAGGCAACCGATCGAAGTGACTCTCACATGGATGTTTGGATATTTCACTCTCTCTGCACTCTCCCTCTCTACCTCTCTCTCTCCCCTCTTCCTCCCTCCTCCCTTCCACTCTCTCTAAAACTCAATGGAAAAATATCCTCGGGTGAGGAATAAAAAAAAAAAAAAGAAAGAAAGAAAAAAAAATGCGTCGTTTAGGTCTTTATGGCAAGTGACTCATTCATACCTCCGCAGACCACACCAAAAGGAGAGTGAGCTTACATCCTGCTCAGGCACTGAGGCAAAATAATGAGATAATCCATGATCGCAGATCCCTTTTCCTAAAGACAACATAACATGCGAAGCAGAAGGGACACCGTGTGGTTCTCAGGTTCCCAGCTGATGTTTTCAGGGGCATGTTTACGGAACCTGGTGGCCTAACAGGAAGCCACGAACCCAAATGCTGGACATGAAAACTCTATGAAAAAAGGGGAGAATGGTGATCAGCAAGAGCCAGCTAATGGGCACCTTCTACGGGTCGCTTACATAGGTTAGAAAGCCATCATGCAGAAGGCTTTTTTAATCCAAGGCCTCACCATTGTCCACATGGAAGAAAAAAACAAACTAATGTCTTGACAGGAGTTAAACGTTTTATTTCATGTCATTCTTGGTCAGTAAAACAGTTCTTGTTTTACCAAAGTAATCGCAAATGCATTCTTGTAAAAGTTCAAACCAGCAATCGGTAGAACATACCTTAAAAAGTGCTCTCCCTCATCTCCCCACACATACAATACGTTCTCTTATCTCTAAGCCCTCTATCATTCCCAAACATATGTATTTGTGTACACCCATATATCTCTCTTCCCTGCGTGAATGGCATTATACCATATCATAGTGTTTTGCAACTTGATGTTTCCCCTTAATTAATAATATGTCTTGGAGGTGCCCTTGTGTCTGAGCACAGAAATCTGCCTTGTTCTTTTCATTCTTTTTCACTTCTGTGTGGACATGGCGTGGTGCGGGTGTAGCATACGCTTCTTCGCTCTGTTAGAGAGCATAGTCGTTAAGAACCAGACTCTGGAGGCGAAGAGTCTGGGTTAAAACCCTGCCACCACCAAACGCTAGCTCTGTGTGTTTCCGATTCCTCGTAATGTTTGTTTTAAATTGCTTAGGAGACTACTGGCCCTCAATCAATATTAGTTATTACTAATGTATTATTAATATTTTCTTACTGTCACAAGCATTGCTGCAGTTGGCATCCTTGTATTTTTGCCTTCGGGTAGACATATGTAAATAGTATTGGCTCCTAAAAGTGAAATTATTGTGCCCAGCTGGCCTGGCTCAGTGGTTGAGTATCGACCTATGAACCAGGTCAGGGTTTGATTCCCAGTTAGGACACATGCCCGGGTTGCAAGTTCAATCCCCAGTGTGGGGCAGCCAATTAATGATTCTCTCTCATCATTGATATTTCTATCTCTGTATCCTTCTACCTTCCTCTCTGAAATCAATAAAGATAATAATTTTTTTTAAAATGGGCCCTGGCTGGTTTGGCTCAATGGATAGAGCGTCAGCCTGAGGACTGAGGGGTCCCAGGTTCACAGGGCACATACCCGGGTTGTGGGCTCGATCCCCAGTAGGGGGCGTACAGGAGGCAGCCAATCAATGATTCTCTCTCATCATTGA
This sequence comes from Pipistrellus hanaki, assembly GCF_964339955.1. NCBI lineage: Eukaryota > Metazoa > Chordata > Mammalia > Chiroptera > Vespertilionidae > Pipistrellus > Pipistrellus hanaki. The sequence continues at coordinate 1,807,202 of NC_140514.1, forward strand.
TGTTTCTATCTCTCTCTCCTCTCCCTTCCTCTCTAAAATCGATAAAATATATTTTTAAAAATAAAAATAAATAAAAGTGAGATTGTTGTAAGGAAGGGGTAGCATACTTTCCATGGTGACAGATACTGCCAAACTATCCTTTAAAGGACGACCGCAGTTTATATTCCCACCCTCAGTAGAGAAACTGCCAATTTCCCTTTAGCTTTGCCAATATTAAATACTATAAATCTTTTTACTTTGTGCCAATTTCACGGGCAAACAAACTGGCACCTTGTTTTCGTTCGCATTCCCTTAATGACTGCTGGCAATGAGCATTTCTCGTTCCCATTTCTTCTGAAATCACCTGTGTATGCCTTTGTTCATTGGATTTCCCTTCCTCTCGCTAATTTATAGGCGCTCTTTATCTATTATGACTATTCCTCCTTATCACAATATAATGTTAAAACATGTGTCCTCGATTGCAGTGTTTTTTTTCTTCCAGTCTGTTGTTTGTTATTTAATTTTTTTACAATGCTGTTGTCACACAAACCTTTGTACCTTTTATGAATTCAGATCTACCAATGTTTTCCTTCACATCTTCTGGGGTTCACGCCTGGATCGGGAAGGATTTTTAAACCCAGTTTCAGAACACACGGCGGACTGCCGCTGCAATAGGAAATAGTTTCCTAATGATGCCAACTCCTCTCATCCCCACCGAGCCTCAGAAGGAGGGTCTCCGTGCCTGCTCCTCCCGGGGCGATCCCTCTGCAGCTCCGTGGCTCTGGCCCAGGTGGGTGGCTTCCTGTTTGGCACTGTCCCTTCTGTATCCTGAGCACGGGTGGGACGGTGGGAATTCGACACAAAGCTTTGTTGGATACGGAGGCGGACTGATGGAGAAGTGAGCACGGAGAGCAGAGGGCATCTGACCCGGCCGGCATGCCTGTGTCTCAGGCTTGAATTCTCCCGTGACCGGCTGGATCCGCAGGCCGTGGAAGTGCCACCCCCTTCCTGTGCACCGTGTCTGTTTCCTTTTCCCTGTGCTCCCAGCCCATCTCTGAGCGGTTGGTGTCAACTTAACAGCAACCACCCAGCGACGCCTTCCTAGCCGTGGGGGCGCTTCACAGTCTAAGCTAAAACGACGGGGCTCCCTCTCCCGTCTACCTGAGCCCCCCCCCCCCCCCCCCCCCCCCCCGCCCTGTGCCAGTTTTTAGTTTGTGGGATCTATGTCTCTTCCAGGAACCAACCCGCCCTTCAGATGCCACCTGCCCTCTGCTCCCATACATCGAGCTGTCCGCGGGCCTTTTCTTGTGCCTCTATATGGGGTGCTTGCAATGACTTGCTTAATGATGGCAGTAATTGTGATGCAAAGGGTTTACTACGCGCTGGGCAGTGTGCTTTGTGGAAATTATCTGACTTCTCCAAACAGCCTTTTGCGAGTGATAATGGGACTGTGCCCATTTCCCAGTGACGCACCAGGCACTCGGCTGTGTCATCATGGACGGAAGGCCTGAATTAATGAATGAGAACAGCGAGCTCCGAATGGTCTGGGCGTCACCCGCGCACGCACCGCTTCTCCCAGCTCGCTTCCCGTGGCAGGATGCTCCTCCCCACACCGGCCAAGGTTTAACAGCAGAACGGAGGCAGGCCCTCTCAACTCAAAGGAGTCATTGTTCCTGTAAACTCCGCTGCTGTGAAGGGTGCAGGTCTCACCGTTTACGAGACAGCCTTCTGTCCTGGGTCTCATTCACGGTACTGGCAGTAACGCCCAGCCTGAATGAGAACATTGCTGTGGCCCTCTGTGAGTCAGTGCTCCGCACACAAAACGGCGGTAATGAAGCTTGGTTGTCATTAAGGCTCCCTAAGATCTCCAGATGAAAAGATACTGGGTGCGGCCAAGACGAGTCATTCACCAGGATACTGTGACAGGCTCTCAGAGGAGCCAGAGCTGGGCACAGCTCACAGATGGCCGTGGACGTAAATGGTAAGTCACTCCAAAAACATATACATCCTAGAGGCCCAGTGCACTGGGGGTGGGGGTGGGGGACCCTCAGCCCGGCCTGCCCCCTCTCACAGTCCAGGAGCCCTCAGGGGATGTCCTACTGACAGCTCAGGCCCGCTCCCCTAAGCCGCAGTCTGGCCTCCCTCTGTGGGAGGCAACCGGCCAATCGGGAAGGCGATGCCCCCATCACGCCTCTGCTGCTGCCACTGCCGGCCGCCGCAGCTGCCTGAGCTTCAGGCCCTCCCAGCCTCTCCGTCCCTTGTTGACATTCTCACTGCCAGCTGCAACGGGGCTGGGCTGCTCACACGGAACTGTTCGCCGTAGCCCAGCGGGAGAGAAGGGAAAGCCACTCCCCCTTTGCCGTGTATCGCCCAGTGCAGAGGATGCAGAGACCATGTGAGCCACACGTAAAGGAGGGGCAGGCTCCTCTCTCCTCTGCTCCGCCGCAGCCCTCAGAGAGCGGGGAGCTGGGAGCCGGGAACCGGGAGAAGGGAGCGGGGAGCTGGAGGGGCCCGCAGAGCACACACACTCTGGCAGGGAAACGCCAGCACCCTCACTCGCTGCTGTTGGAAGCGGTGGGAATTCCCAGAGCATGAGGGCCTCAGGCCTCACATATAGCCTGCACCCTCGTTCCAGGATGACAGGAGAGGGCACCACCCTCCCTCCCGGCCTCCAAGCCGAGCAGCTCTAAAGGCTCACTCTGGGGCAGCACCGCCCAGTGCCCTCCTCGTGGCCCTAAAACAGCAACAACAAAACCCAAAAGCACAGCGGCCCCAAGAGAAACAGCGGCAGCGGCCACAGCGGCCGGTCTCCGGGGAGCCCCTCGTCACCAGCAGCACGGCGGGCGTCTGTGGCCGGGGGGCTCGGGGATAAGGAGGTCAGCGTCATGGCCCTTACGATCCGGGGAGGGGCTAGGCATACCACAGGGCCCGGCAAGGAGAGTGCTCAGCTTGCTTCCTGCCTGATGGCGGGCTGACCAGATGAATGAACATGAGGCCATGAAGCACCGAGTGGGCTGGACAGCAGGGCGTTCCGGGGAGCAGAGGCTGCGGATGGAGGAGGGGGCCAGCCAATCCTGGTGACTAAGAACAAACACCCGATTGGAACTGAGGTTGGGGACTTTGGGCTTCTTCAGGCTTAGAGTCTCCTCTGCCCCCTTCCCACTCGCCACCAGGTCCCTGTCTGCATCTCCTGGGGACAGCTGCCCGTCCCTCTCACCAGGTCCCTGTCTGCATCTCCTGGTGGCAGCCGCCCGTCCCTCTCACGGTTCCTTTCTTTGAGAGTCCCTTGTCCAATCAGGACGAGGGAAACGCACCGGGTGAGGAAGCATTTGGTAAGAGTTATTTTAGGCACTGTTCAAATCTTGGCAAAGGGCTTGTTCCTGTCATTATCCTACTTGCATTTAACAATCTGTTAGTGTGCAGGAAAGTCAAAGGCAAGATAATCAAAAGAAAGTGAGTTTGTGTTTTTAAAAAATATATTGCAGCCCTAGTGGTTTGGCTCAGCGGCTAGAGCATTGGCCTGCGGACTGAAGGGTCCCAGGTTCAATTCAGTCAAAGGCACATGCCTGGGTTGCAGGCTCAATCCCCAGAAAGGGGCGTGCAGGAGGCAGCCAATCAGTGATGCTCTCTCATCATCGATGTTTCTCTCTCTCTCCCTCTTCCTTTCTGAAATATATATATATATATATATATATAGTAATATGCTGAGTAGATGGAATGTCTTCCAGGCGTCCTTCCTTACGAAGCCAGGGCCAGAGGGAAGCCAGGCAGTCCTGGGTGCTGGAGGGAAGTCAGCGCCAGCTGCCAGAGGAAGGAAGGCCTACTCTTGCACGAATTTTCGTGCATTGGGCTCTAATATATATATATACTGAGTGGCTGGCCAGATTATTATGGTCTCTGAACACATAATAATCTGGCCACTCAGTGTATATCCTATATAATAAAAGACTAATATGCAAATTGTACCCTCAACCAGGAATTTGACCAGCAGGCAGGCCGGCTAACTGCCCATGTCTCCCCCCCTGGCCAGGCTGGCCGGACCCACCCATACACAAATTCATGCACTGGGCCTCATATATATATATGAGATCATAATAATCTGGCCACTCAGTGTGTGTGTGTGTGTGTGTGTGTGTGTACAAAAACGTACATCCAAGAAAAAACTGTAATGGCCCTTGAGCAAGAAGGATGCTAGGTATGAAGGCAAAATACTTGGAAAGATTATGAAAATGAACAGAAAGAAGAAGAACACAAAACCGCCGTAAGGCACACGGAGCTCCTGGAGACGTGGCAGCTGTGTGAGCTCAGGCGTGTCCCTGCTTCTCCTGCATTCCCTGGCCTCAGTTTCCCCTCATGTCAACTGGAGGCGAGAACCGATGGCGGCTCTATAGCCTCTCCTCCCACCATCACGTTGCCTCTGCCTCGCTTGACCCCTGACCCTGTGTGGCCTCTCGGGCGCGGGGCCGGCCAGGCAGCTGCTCGGCGCTGGGCCTGGTGTGGCCTTGGCCGGAGATGAAAGGGCCTCTGCGAGGGGCTGGCTGACATGAGCCAGCCTGGCCGCGCTGCGGGGACCGGCCGTCACCCTGGTGGCTGTCCCCCGGGGAGGCCCTGGCCCCTGAGCCGCACCCACAGCGGCAGCCTCCTCGGCTCTCCCTCCAGCTCAGACATGTGGGCGGAACCCCGTCGTTGACCTGAAGGAGCCCCGGAGACACCTGTGCTGGGAGCTGCTCCCCAGAAACCGCTCCGCTGGGGTTTGGGGGCCGCGGCCTGCTCCGCCCCCTCCTCGCCCCAGAGGCCCCGGAGGCCAGGGCCGCTCAGACTCGGGGAACCAGCGTCTTTCCCAAGCCTCTGGCTGTGCAGCAGCGCCAAGCGGTGCCCCTCAGACCCCAGCCCCCCTTGTGCCCTGGGAGCGCTGCCTCATGGGCTACCAGGGGTCTTCAAACTTTTTAAAGTGGGGGCCAGATCACGGTCCCTCAGAGAGCTGGAGGGCCGGACTATATGAACTACTAATTCCTACTGTAACACCTCGGCTGCGCTCACTGCCCAAAAAACCTGGCGGGCCGGATCAGACTCCTCTGCGGGCCGCATGTGGCCCGCGGGCCGCAGTTTGAAGACCCCTGGGCTAACCCCAGGCGGTCCAGCGTCCAGACAAGGCCGCCCCGGTCTGCTCTCTGGCAGCACTCGGCCCGCTGTGGTGGTGGCTGGTAATCCTCACCCAGGGATAGGCTTTTCCATTGGTTTGGGAGGGAGGGAGGGGGAGGTGAAAGGGACCGTCGATGGGTAGTGTGCAAGAGGCAAAGGCCAGGCTTGCTGGTGAAAACAATAAAGACAGGCCTGTCCGCTGTGTCTCTGGGGCCCTCCCCTGTCTGGGAGCCCTCCTGTCACATCGCGGGAACCTTCTCGCAGACACCCCTCCGTCAGAGTCTGTCTCAGTCACGTTGGTGGGGCTTATGCGTCTACTTGCCTCCTAGCAAGAGAATCTGCTGGAATCAGAAAGAGGATCGCTCTGGGCCCTGAAAGGAAAGAGCGTGAGGCACGAACCAGCCACATCTCCCAAGCTGGGGGTCCGTTAGCTGCCCTCCGGGAGCCGGGAAGGGCTTGCGCCCAAGGACACGAACACCCAGGCCCCTCGGGGACGGGCAGCCCGGGGTCCTAAGCCCGGCTCTGGAGGGCGGCTTCTGCTCAGTCTCTCTCCTGGGCCCGGGCCCGGCGCGGCAGTGACATAAGGACACGGCAGATGGCAGGTGTGGGTGGGTGCGGAGACGCCGCCTGAGTCAGCAGGAAGCAATAGCTGCGGGCGACCGGGACCGTGCGGCAGGAAGACAGACTCGGGCCGCTGGGCGGGGGCAAACCGTCCTCAGCCCTCAGGGCCCCGCCCCGTGGCCGCCCGACCCAGCATGGGCAGCCACGGAGACACCCACCGGCCAAGGCCACGGGCACCACCCACCCCCCCTCCTAGAAGCCAGCGAGGGGCGCACCGGCTACTGGGGAAGTTGGAATTATGTGTCGTTCAAAAGGTGGAGATTTCCCCCGAGATATCCTCACAGTTCATTCTTATCCGTTCTTTGCTCAATGTCACCTTCCTGAACACCCCTTAGCTTCCTTTCTTCTTAAAAAAAATAATATATATATATTATATTTTTTTATTTCAGAGAGGAAGGGAGAGGGAGAGAGAGATAATAACATCCATGATGAGAGAGAACCATCAATCAGTTGCCTCCTGCACACCCCCTACTGGGTATAGAGCCTGCAACCGGGGCCTGTGCCCTGACTGGGAATCAGGAGTCAAACCGTGACCTTCGGGTTCATAGGTCGATGCTCAACCACTGAGCCACACCAGCCAGGCTCAGCTTCCTTCCCTACTACACATTTCTTCACACCAGTTACCGCTAACATAACATTAACCAGTTATTGCTCCCTGTCGCTTGGCTATCCTCCTCCTCTCCTGCCCCAGAGGAACGTGAGCCCGCCGCGGTTGGGGGTGGCTTGTTCTGTCCACGGCCGAGTCTCGGGGAGCACGTGTCTGGCATCTGGTGGGCACTCACTCGTCACTGAATGCCAGCACGGAGGGATAGAGTTATTATTTAGAAAACACATTTCCTTTCTAAACGGTCATACTGTGGAAATAGGGGCTAATGCGGAAACGCTAGAATTTTTTAACGTGAGGCACATTATTTATAAGTTCAGACATAGTGCAATAGGGATTTGCTTATTGTGTGCACACTCACACTTTTTAAAATTGCCTTGAGAGATGAGAGGGGGGGAGATAGAGAGAGAGAGAGAGAGAGAAAGGAAAACATCGATCTGTTGTTCCACTTATCGGTGCCCTCATGGGTTGATTCTTGTACGTGCCCTGACCAGGGGCCAAACCCGCAGCCTGGGCGAATCAGGAGGATATGCTCTAACGGCCCGAGCTCCGGGCCCGGGCCCACGGCCTCACCGGAAGGGCCAGCGCTGCACACGCAGAGTCCCTGCCGGCTCGAGGCGGGTGCACACGGGACCTCTGGTTCTCCCCGCGGCTAGGCGGCCTCAGATCTTATCGGCTCTCCGCTGCCGAGGTTTGACAAGTCTGGCCTTCGCCTTCTGAGAATTCTTAGAAGGAGGAAGCGATGCCATTGATTAGAAATGCGAGCGCTGCCTGCCGCGGGAGAGCCCAGAATCAATCTGTGACCGCTGTTCACGTGCCGTCTGCGGCTGGCAGGCAGACGCTGTGCCCGCGGAGGGCGCGGGGCAGAGGCAGGCGCGCAGGGGCCCTGGGCCGGCCCAGCGATCTTGGCGGGGGCTTCCTTACCAGACGTCACGCCTCCGTCTTTGTTTTCCACGGGACTTCGTACGCTGTGAAGTGCTGTACAATTTTGTGGAATCATCGTCCTCTTATGCAGGTTGCTATGCGTCTGACTTTTCTCACCCAACAACACCTCCTGGACATCCCTCGTCGTCCGGCAAAGCTCTGATTTTGTGGCTGCATCTGCCGTGATGTGGAAATGACACACTGTCTTCACCTGGTCCTGTGTTTACTGATGTTCACTTGTGCCTGGCTTTTGCTGCTGTGAACAATGCTAACACACACACACACACACACACGCACACCCCTTTGTTATAGAGACAATTTCTTTCTTTGCAATAGATTCGCAGGAGGGGGGTTTCTGGGCGAAATAGCTACAGCTAAGTCAACACTCTTCCGCATGTCTGCTCCGTGCTTAGTAAGCGTCTGTAGTAAACACTCAATAAGGTGATATCGCTGATTCTCGTTCTCAGGGAGGGAGTCCCGTTCTGGAAAAAGCGGACTCATTTGTCCGATCTCCACTGAGATAACGAACGGCCTTTACCTTAAAGTTAAAGGCCGTTATCTGCAATCCCCGGGCCAGCCCGCCGCCCTCCGTTGTTTACAGAAGTCACAGGAAGCGGGGCTTCCCCGGACTGAAATAGACCGGCTGGCTTCCTCCCGCGGCCTCCCTCACCTCACACCCCCTGCTCCTCGTCCTCCCTCACCTCACATCCCTCCTCCTCAGGAGGCAGGGACTGGGAAGCTAGGGCTCTGCTCCTGCCCTCCGGGAGGCTGGCTTTGGGTTTTGGTTTCATTGTTGTCAGCTGCTCAGTGTGTCTGATTTGAGAAAGAAAAAGAGGCTCATCGACGGCTCCCTGTGGTGAGAAAGGAACCCATGGGTAGCCTTCGAAGGAGGTGCGTGATGGGGCCCCTGTCAGTGAGGTGAATGGCGTGTGTGTGTGTATGTGTGTGTGCGTGTGCATGAATGTGTGCATGTGTGCATGTGCGTGTTAGTGTGTGTGTGCGCGTGTGCATGAGTGTGTGCCTGTGTGCATGTGCGTGTTAGTGTGTGAGTGTGTGTGTGTGTGTGTGTGTGTGTGTGCGTACAGGAACCCTCCCTGCCCAGGCAGAGGCTGGCGGGGCCCAGCGGGCAGCTCCTGGTTGGCAGGGTCTCCGATGCCCAGGAGCCCGCCCTGGACCAAAGCCCCGGCCGCTCCTGCGGGGGGAGGGCGCGGGCACGGCGCTGGGTTCAGGGGTCAGGACGCGGGGCGCCTCCGTTGGACCCAGTGCCACAGATCTCAAAGTCGCGACCCCGTGGCGTCCCGCAGGGAGGCCGAGGCCAGGAGGGGCCTGGACACAGCCCGGCTCCCGAGGGACTGACCCTGCGAGTGGACGGCGCTCGGTGGTGAGGAAACGGGAAACAGGAACCGCCGTGTCTGCGGCTGAGTTCCGCCCGTCTGGAGGCCGGGAGCCCGAGGGGAGGCCCGATGGGTGTCCTGCCTTCCCAGCGCCCTTCTTGCCGTCCGTCTGTGATGTCCTTCTCCCTCTGGCCAGGCTCCAAGCTGACCTCGCCCAGCGGGTTATCCGGCCCTGCCCTCCCTGACCTCCCGTGGCTGCAGCGTGTTTCCCTCTGACTCCATGCCCCGGTGACTTTTGTGAACTTCCCCCCCTCCATCCCCCTGGACTCTGCCTCCTTCTCCATCACGTCCTGCAGCACCTGAGCCAGCGCTCGGCACAGAATAGGTCCTCACAGCACTAAGTGAGTGAGCATGATCTCTCTCCCACACCCGCAGCCTGACTGCACCCGGTCCCCCACAGCCCCGCTGGCCTTGGGGGGCGTCTGCCCACGTGGAACCGGGGCCCCTGCAGCTCTCCCCCACTCCTCCCGGGGACCCCCCGTCCCAGGCTGCCCCTCACCGCCGCCTCTGGCACCTGAGCTGGGCCTCCCTACGGGTCTGCTTCTTCCTTCCTGTCTGTCTGTCTGTCACTCTGATGGCCATCACCGAGATGCGGGGGGGACACAGGCCACGGGGGTGCGTGCCGGCTGGGGTCAGGATGGCGGCGGGAGCCGGTGCAGGGGGGGCTAGCCCACAGGATTGGCAGAGGGCCGCCTCCATGCCCTCCTGGGAGGATCTCAGAGATGAGCCGAGCTGGAGGGCCTGGGGTGGAAGACAGAACTAACACACAGGGCAGCTCAGGAACGAAGGCCAGCCCTAGCTGGTTTGGCTCTGTGGATGGAGCGTCGGCCTGTGGACTGAGCGGTTCCGGGTTCGATTCTAAGCCTGGGTTGCAGGGTCGATCCCAGGTGTGTGTGTGGGGGGGAGGGGGCTACAAGAGGCAGTCAATCAATGGTTCCCTCTCATCATTGGTGTTTCTGTCTCTCTCTTTCTCTCCCTTCCTCTCTGAAATCAATAAAAAAATATATTAAGCCCTGTCTGGTGTGGCTCAGTGGATAGAGAGTCGGCCTGCGGACTGAAAGGTCCCAGGTTCTATTCTGGTCAAGGGCATGTACCTTGGTTGCAGGTACATCCGCAGTAGGGGGTGTGCAGGAGGCGGCTCATCGATGTTTCTCTCTCATCGATGTTTCTAGCTCTCTATCCCTCTCCCTTCTTCTCTGTAAAAAATCAAAGAAGAATGAATGCCTATGGTAGTATTTGGTAAGCACCTGCAGTGTGTGGGGCACTCACTGCTCCCCGTCTCTCAGGGGCATAACAGCCTTACAGGCTGTGAGTCAGTACTATTCTACTGGCTACCAACTCAGACCTGTGAGCTGCCCTATACGTCAGGGGGTAGAAGCTTCTGGCCCAGGATTTGAAACCAGACCTTGGCAAAGAACGGCCACAACTTACTTCTTACCGAGATGTCACCAGGGCCCTGGCCGGGTGGCTCAGTGGGTGTCATCTGGATAATCCGAGGTTGTGGGTTCGATCCCCAGTCAGGGCTCATACAAGAAGCAACCATGAATGCATCCGTAAGTGGAACAACAAATTGATGTTTCTCTCTCTCTCAAATCTATAAATTAAATTAAATCAAATCAAATTAAATTAAATTAAAAAAGACGTCCCTCGGGGGTGTGCTCCCCTCCCAGTCTCCTCCGCGCTGGGACCCTCGCACAGCAGAGCGGGGGCGGACGGGGCCGGGCCTCGGCCACGCTCTCGCTCTCTGTTCTGCCAGGAACACCTGCGTCCAATTTGGAGGGTGACTCAGTCCCGTTCCCAGAATAGGCGGCCCGGGCCCACACACGCTGTGGCCCCTCTTCCACTCGTCCCAGGAACCCCGCTTCCCGCCTGCTCTCTGACCTGGGAGGGAGCAGAGCGGGCAGCCCCGGGCCCCGTCACCGCGCGGGCACAAATCGCCGTGCCAGTGTCTGGTGAGAAACAGGCTGGAAAAGGACAGCTCGCCGAGGCGCAGTCAGTGCTGGGCCGTGTGTGCTTGTGTATTAGTGAGAAAGGTGCCTGCCCGGCGGCGCGGCTCAGGGCCTGAGTGTTGGTCCGTGAGCCAGGAGGTCTCGGTTCGATCCCCGGTCAGGGCACAGGCCCGGGCTGAGGGCTCCAGCCCCAGAGGGGGGCGTGCAGGAGGCTCTCTTTCATCACTGATGTTTCTCTCTCTCCCTTCTCCTTTAAAATCAATAAAAATATATATATTTTTTAAAAAGTCTATCTGCAGAGTTTTCGCCTTTGTGTTCTCAAACCAAAGATACCACACCGAGGTGCCAATCACACGGAGGTGCCAATCACACGGAGATGCCAATCACACGGAGGTGCCAATCACACACAAAAGCCAATCACACGGAGAAGCCAATCACACGGAGATGCCAATCACACGGAGATGCCAATCACACGGAGGTGCCAATCACACGGAGGTGCCAATCACACGGAGGTGCCAATCACACACAAAAGCCAATCACACGGAGATGCCAATCACACGGAGATGCCAATCACACGGAGGTGCCGATCACACGGAGGTGCCAATCACACGGAGGTGCCAATCACACGGAGAAGCCAATCACACGGAGATGTCAATCACACGGAGATGTCAATCACACGGAGAAGCCAATCACACGGAGATGCCAATCACACAGAGGTGCCGATCACACGGAGGTGCCGATCACACGGAGGTGCCGATCACACGGAGGTGCCAATCACACGGAGAAGCCAATCACACGGAGAAGCCAATCACACGGAGGTGCCAATCACACGGAGGTGCCAATCACACGGAGAAGCCGATCACACGGAGGTGCCAATCACATGGAGAAGCCAATCACACGGAGGTGTCAATCACACGGAGGTGCCAATCACACGGAGGTGCCAATCACACGGAGAAGCCAATCACACGGAGATGCCAATCACACGGAGAAGCCAATCACACGGAGATGCCAATCACACGGAGGTGCCGATCACACGGAGGTGCCAATCACACGGAGGTGCCAATCACACGGAGAAGCCAATCACACGGAGAAGCCAATCACACGGAGGTGTCAATCACACGGAGGTGTCAATCACACGGAGGTGCCAATCACACGGAGGTGCCAATCACACGGAGAAGCCAATCACACGGAGGTGCCAATCACACGGAGGTGCCAATCACACGGAGAAGCCAATCACACGGAGAAGCCAATCACACGGAGGTGCCAATCACACGGAGGTGCCAGCCAGCTGGGAGGACTTGACCCCGCCCACTCCAGGGGGAGGCCCAGAAGCGGGGACTTCGCTTTCGCTCTTACAACGTGGTGTCGCCATGCGCCTGAGGACCAGACAGAGTTTTCTTTTCCCGCCGAGTGAACCATCCAATCCACGGCGAGAAGCAGGGCTCCATCCCGGAGGCACCGGGAGAGACGCCCTCTCTGCTCGGAAAGGATTCTGCTTGACCCCAAGGCCAGCCGTACGCCCCGTGGATTTCCAGCAACCAGATGTCTTTGGGGTCCACTCCTGAGGACACGTGGTGGCCAAATGCTGCTGTTAGAGGAGAGAAGCCTCCATGCGGGGAGCACCCTGGCGTGGGGTGGAGGCCGCCCTGCCCGGCCCCGGCCCGGCTCCGGGCTCCGGGCTCCGGGCGCCCTCTGAGCGGCCGGCCTCCCGTCTGGCCGGCCCTCCCTCGCTGCAGCGTCTCTCAGGCAGTGCTTCCGCAGCAGAGCGGCCTGGGCTGTGCTGAGGTCTCGCTGTGGCATCCCTGGAATGTCCGTCTTCCCGGTTCCGCTCTCCCGGGAGGGAAGGCAGGGGATAAAGGGGCTGTTTGTGCTGGCCGGCCTTCCCGGCGCATCTCACTGCTGAGCTCTGAGGCCGTGAGTGTCAGGGACAACCTGTGAACGGCCGGGGCCTCTCCCGGGCGGGGGTGCCCCCTGGCATTTGACCCGGGCTGGGTACAGCCTCAAGCAGCCTGGGGGCTTGCAACTGCCCAGTGCTGGGCACCTCCCGCTAGCAGAGCCACCAGCACCGAGGCCCTGGCACCGAGGCCCTGAGCTCACGGCTGGCTTCGCAGGGTCAGGGCCAAGCTGGCTGTGGTGACTTCTCTAAAGAGAGTGGTCACCAGCCTGCAGACAGCCCCCTGCAGCCGATGGCACACTTTCATATGCAACAAACCACCCATTCTCCCCTCACAAACTCAGAGAGGTGGGTCTTACTCTCCATACGTTTACACATACATTCTAGAGCGTGAAATCTGTGCACTGGGGGAGGGGTGTCCCTCAGCCCCGCCTGTGCCTTCTCATAGTCCGGGGTCCTCAGGGGACGGAAGAGGCTCCCACCAGATAGATTTCAGAGAGGAAGGGAGAGGGAGGAAGAGACAGAAACATAGATGATGAGAAAGAATCATGGATCCGCTGCCTCCTGCACCCCTACTGGAGATCAAGCCCACAAGCGGTACATTGCCTGATCAGGAATCGAACCGGGGACCTCTTGGTTCCTGGGTTGAAGCTCAACCACTGAGCCACACCAGCTGGGCTCAAAGTTTCTATTCTTTTTTCTTTTTTTCCTTTTTAAAAATATTTTATTGATTTTTCACAGAGAGGAAGGGAGAGGGATAGAGAGCCAGAAACATCAATGAGAGAGATACATCAACCAGCTGCCTCCTGCACACCCCCCATCGGGGATGTGCCTGCAACCAATGTATATGCCCTTGACTGGAATCGAACCCAGGACCTTTCAGTCTGCAGACCGACGCTCTATCCACAGAGCCAAACCGGTTTCAGCAAAGTTTCTATTCTTTGCAGAGCTTGATGCTTCTCATCTTCTGCTAGGCCCTGGGATGGGAGGCCCATACTGGCGGACATGGGGCACCTATGCCTGCCACTTGCAGACAGAGCCGCGGAACTCGGGACGAACGCTGAACCCGTCAGGCAATGCCCCAGGAGCCAGCGAGACGGCTCCGACAGCTTCCCTCTGTCCAGTTCAGGGACACTCGAGGCCCTTTGGCCCCTGAAATATCCCGTATCTTTGTGTAACAGGATGTTCCGTGAGAACACAAGGATTTATTAGAATTAAAACAATTTTTTAAGTGAAAAAATCTAGCAGCTGCTATGTAGAGAGACGAAGATGGCACAGCAGCCACGGACCAACCCTGACTTTGAAGCCAGGCCTCAGGGCATCTGCAGAGCTCCGGGCGGGCACAGGGCCCCGGGCAGGGAGAGGCCCCTTTTCCCCACCAGCCGGCAAGGGGGGCTGCGGAGGGCAGCCATCCCGTGCCCCCCTGCCTGCCTCTCACCCCTCCCTGCCTGCCTCGCCCCGACCCCCATCCACCTCCTCCGACACCGGACAGCTTGGGCGGAAAGTGCGTCAGTTTGGCAATTCTCTGCAGACACTTAAGACATTAATATTCTTAAAGAATATGAAACCCACAGCCGCCGCAAAGCGAGGGCCCGGCCCTGAGGCCCTGGGGCCGGGAGCGGGAGGGCACGTGGGGGTCCATCCGGCCTTTGAGGTCCCAGGCCCAGGGGCCCCCTGACACCTCGCCCTCCTGCCCCCCAGGACTGACTCCCGTCCCAGGCTCCTGCCCAGGCTCAGAGTTCCCGGCACAGGAGACGTGTAAGGGAACGAGGAGATCCGGGGAGAAGCCGGGCCGGGCCGGGGCGGCTCTGCTCCCGTGCTCATTCCCAGGCGCCGATCCCCGGCTCCCCGGGAACTGCGAGTCCCCTCCAGCTTACAAACATCCACGAGACGCGTCGCCGCCCAGGAGGGGCGCCCGCAGGCGTGGTCTCGGGGCTGCGACGCGTGACCGGTCCCGGGCGAGGTGCCGGCCGCCCCCACCCCACTGTTTCCATGACCAGTTTGCCTGCCGAGCAGACGGAATCCACCCAAAAGGAGTGCTTTGCCGGCGTTTCTGGGCCGCGTGATGGAGCACAAATATTTCCCTTTCCGAGACTCTCTGAACTCCCAGCAATATTTCCACGGCTGTCAGCCTCCTTGTCCACAGAAATAAACCAGCTAAACTCAGCGTCCCGGGCCCGGGGACGTCTGAAATAGCCTTGTTTGTTGTCGCAGCGCGTGGCTGCGATCACTGCTCCCCGCCCCGATCGGCTGGGGCCTTCCGGAACTTGCTGTGCTCGGAGGAGGGGGAGTCCGGGATGAGCTGGGTCCCTGGGCAGGGACCGCCTGCCCTCAGGCTGTCTCCCTCCTTTAACGTGGACAGAGCCTGGCCAGGGTGGCTCAGTGGGTGAGCGTCAGCCTAGGATCCTGGAGCTCATAGTTGGATCCCCGGTCAAGGGCACGTGCCCGGGGTGCTGGCTCGATCCCCAGGGTGGGGCGTGCAGGAGGCAGCCGGTCTATGATTCTCTCTCATCATGGATGTTTCTATCTCTCTCTCCTTCTCCCTTCCACTCTGTCCTCAATAAAAATGTTTAAAAAATAAACACATAGCCGAAACTGGTTTGGCTCAGTGGATAGAGCGTCGGCCTGCAGACTGAAAGGTCCTGGGTTCGATTCCGGTCAAGGGCATGTACCTTGGTTTCGGGCACATCCCCAGTGGGGCGTGTGCAGGAGGCAGCTGATCGATGATTCTCTCTCATCGATGTTTCTAACTCTCTATCCCTCTCTCTTCCTCTCTGTGAAAAATCAATAAAATATTGACCTAGCATGTGGGGACCGTGGGTCAGAGGACCAGGTGACGGCTTACCAGCTGTCAGGGTGGCACCGCATTTCAACCCCAGGAACAGACCTGTTGGCATGTCCCTGGCTTCTCTGTCGCACCAGCTCCTGGGCTAGAGGCACGGTGACTCGAACGTCACGAGGCCAGCCCAGGCCCTCCCCGCCGCTGCCCAGCTGCCTCGCTCTCGGGCTCCCCTCTCCCCACCCGTCCGAGCCGCTGGCTCTGCCCGCAGGGAGCGGGACGGCTCACCTTCGTGCTGATGCCCCAGCGGCGGCAGTCCTCCTCCGCGGCGCTCCTGTCTGCTCAGCTCTGACGGGTGCTCCCCCAGTGCTTCCCGCAAGACACGAAGGAGCTTTTTCTTCTCCCTTCTCTTTTTAATTGTTACTTTATTTTCTAAAATATGTTTTATTGGTTTCAGAGAGGAAGGGAGAGGGAGAGAGAGGCAGAAACATCAATGATGAGAGAATTATTGATCAGCTGCCTCCTGCACACCTCCTACTGGGGATGTGCCTGCAACCAAGGTACGTGCCCTTGACTGGAATCGAACCCGGGTCCTTTCAGTCCACAGGCCAACGCTCTACCCACTGAGCCACACCGGTTAGGGCTTCTTTTTCTTTTTAATTGTTACTTTGTTTTCTTAAAATATATTTTTATTGGTTTCAGAGAGGACGGGAGAGGGAGAGAGAGGCAGAAACATCAGTGATGAGAATCATCCACCGGCGGAGCCACAACCAGGACACCTGCCCTTCCCTGGGAGTGGAGCTGTGACCTCCTGGCTCCTGAGTGCCGCTCAGCCCCGGAGCCCAGGGGCACGCCTGGGCAGGAACAGTGACTGGTCACCCGAGAGAAGCCCAGTGACTTCCTGGGGACCCCGATTCCCCGCAGGTACGCCCGGGACCCCAAGTTCTCCAAGGAGTCTTGAGATCTGACATCCAGGAGCTCAGCGGGCCTGGGAGCTAGTTACTGTGACTGTGAGCGTGTGTGAGTGTGAGAGTGTGTGAGTGTGAGTGTGTGTGTGAGTGTGTGAGTGTGTGAGTGTGTGTGAGTGTGCATGTGAGTGTGTGTGAGTGTGTGAGTGTGTGTGTGAGTGTGTGTGTGTGTGTGTGTGAGTGTGTATGAGTGTGAGTGTGTGTGAGTGTGAGTGTGTGTGAGTGTGAGTGTGAGTGTGTATGTGTGTGTGTGTGTATATGGGTGTGTGTGTGAATGTGTGTATGTGAGTGTGAGTGTGTATGTGTGTGTGTGTGTATATGAGTGTGTGTGTGAATGTGTGTATGTGAGTGTGAGTGTGTATGTGTGTGTGTGTGTGTATATGGGTGTGTGTGTGAATGTGTGTATGTGAGTGTGAGTGTGTGTGTGTATATGAGTGTGTGTGTGTGTGTGTATGAGTGTGTGTGTGAATGTGTGTATATGAGTGTGTGTGTGTGTGTGTATGTGAGTGTGAGTGTGTTTGCTGGGATGTCTGGTCTTAGCTGCTCGCCTGACCTCACAGGCTGCCGCGTGGCCAGGTGCCCAGGGTGATGGAGGGCCCAGGGTGACGGAGGGCCCAGGGTGACGGAGGGCCCAGGGTGACGGAGGGCCCAGGGTGACGGAGGGCCCAGGGTGACAAAGGGCCCAGGGTGACGGAGTGCCCAGGGTGACGGAGGGCCCAGGGTGACGGAGGGCCCAGGGTGACGGAGGGCCCAGGGTGACGGAAGGCCCAGGGTGATGGAGGGCCCAGGGTGACGGAGGGCCCAGGGTGACAAAGGGCCCAGGGTGACGGAGGGCCCAGGGTGACGGAGGGCCCAGGGTGATGGAGGGCCCAGGGTGACAAAGGGCCCAGGGTGACGGAGGGCCCAGGGTGACGGAGGGCCCAGGGTGACGGAGGGCCCAGGGTGACAAAGGGCCCAGGGTGACGGAGGGCCCAGGGTGACGGAGGGCCCAGGGTGATGGAGGGCCCAGGGTGACAAAGGGCCCAGGGTGACGGAGTGCCCAGGGTGACGGAGGGCCCAGGGTGACGGAGGGCCCAGGGTGACGGAGGGCCCAGGGTGACGGAGGGCCCAGGGTGACAAAGGGCCCAGGGTGACGGAGTGCCCAGGGTGACGGAGGGCCCAGGGTGACGGAGGGCCCAGGGTGACGGAGGGCCCAGGGTGACGGAGGGCCCAGGGTGATGGAGGGCCCAGGGTGACAAAGGGCCCAGGGTGACGGAGTGCCCAGGGTGATGGAGGGCCCAGGGTGACGGAGGGCCCAGGGTGACGGAGGGCCCAGGGTGACGGAGGGCCCAGGGTGATGGAGGGCCCAGGGTGATGGAGTGCCCAGGGTGATGGAGGGCCCAGGGTGATGGAGGGCCCAGGGTGACAAAGGGCCCAGGGTGACGGAGTGCCCAGGGTGATGGAGGGCCCAGAGTGATGGAGGGCCCAGGGTGATGGAGGGCCCAGGGTGATGGAGGGCCCAGAGTGATGGAGGGCCCAGGGTGACGGAGGGCCCAGGGTGATGGAGGGCCCAGGGTGATGGAGGGCCCAGGGTGACAAAGGGCCCAGGGTGACGGAGTGCCCAGGGTGATGGAGTGCCCAGGGTGACGGAGGGCCCAGGGTGATGGAGGGCCCAGGGTGACAAAGGGCCCAGGGTGACGGAGTGCCCAGGGTGATGGAGGGCCCAGAGTGATGGAGGGCCCAGGGTGACGGAGGGCCCAGGGTGACAGAGTGCCCAGGGTGATGGAGGGCCCAGGGTGACGGAGGGCCCAGGGCCGTGGCCAGGTGGGGACAGGGCTCCGGAACCCCCGTGTACACCGTCCCGGGCCTGGACCCAGGTGACCATGATCGCCAGAGGCGGAACAGCCGTGTGCTCCAGAGGGTCCTTGACCAGGTGGGTCCTGCCCGGCACCTGCTCCGTTCGGCTGAGTAAACAGCATTTATGGCCTCCGGGTGGAACAGTAACTTTTACGACGTGCACGGTGGCTGAGTGGCCCTCGGGAGAGAAAGCCCAGCCGCCCCCTCCCCCCTCCTCCCCTCCTCCCCCTCCTCCCCCTCCTCCGCGCAGGGGCGGGGCCGCCGGCCGCCAGCGTTCGGTCTCACAGGAGCCCGGGAAGCAGGAGCTCGAGAGGCTCGGCGGCCTCACCGCCGCCCGCAGCAGGGCCCGGTTCGAACCAGGCTCCCGGTCCTCCGCCAGCATCCCTTCCCTTCCCTTTTCTTTTCTTTCTGCTCAGTGTTGCTTACCCCGTTTTGATGGCAATTCTGCTGGTTAAAGTTTCACCTCGGCCCTGCCAGCGTGGCACCAGGGTTGAGTGTCAGATTATTGTGAACCAGGAGGTCACGGTTCGATTCCCGGTCACGGCACATTCCTGGGTGGCAGGCTCGATCGCCCCACGTGCAGGAGGCAGCCAGTCCATGATTCTCTCTCCTCATGGATGTTTCTATCCCTCCCTCTCCCTTCCTCTCTGAGATCAATAAAAACATATTTAAAACATTCGTTATCTCCAGTTAAACCCTAGCTGACACCTCCCTCACCTGGGCGGGAATTCTGGGCTGTGGGCTCGGGCACCGGGCCTGGGCTCATGGAGGGCTCGGCGAGGCCGGCCCGGGCAAACCCTCATGGCTGTGGGCTCAGAGGGCTGGCAGAGCCCACCGCACCCCGTACAGCCGCACAGGGTGCCGGCCTGGCTTCTGGGACCTCTGACGGGTTTGGACCCTGCCTTCCGCACGGGGACCATGAGTGGACACTGAAGGGTCACCCAGACCCCTTGCCCAGAGGACTGGCTGCGAAAGTGGCCGGGACACTGTCCCCTCAGAGCCCGCCCTCTGCACCGGCTGCCTCAATGGGGACGGAGGGAAGGCGTCAGCTCTGTCCATGGGAGACCGCTGTGAAGGCCACTGCGGCCCCTCCCCCTCTGCCCGATCCTGCTCCTTCCTCCCCTCCCAGGGGAGGGCGCCTGGGACACTTTTAAAATATATATATTTTTTATTGTTTTTTTACAGAGAGGAAGGGAGAGGGATAGAGAGTTAGAAACATCGATGAAAGAGAATCATCCATCAGCTGCCTCTTGCACACCCCCCACTGGGGATGCGCCCGCAACCAAGGTACATGCCCTTGACCGGAATGGAACCTGGGACCTTTCAGTCTGCAGGCCGATGCTCTATCCACTGAGCCAAACCGGTTTCGGCACCAGTGACATTTTTTAAAAATTTATATATATATATATATATATATATATATATATATTTTATTGATTTCTGAAAGGAAATGAGAGGGAGAGAGAAACACCCATGATGAGAGAGAATCGCTGATCAGCTGCCCCCTGCACGCCCCACACTGGGGATGGAGCCCGCAGCCCTGGCGTGTGCCCTGACCGGGAAGAGTACCGTGACTTCCTGGTTCATAGGTCAGTGTTCAACCACTGAGCCACATCAGCTGGGGCGGCAGTGAGACCTCTTCACACACATCCTGTCCATAAGCTCCTCTCCAGGTCTGCTTCCTGGCCAGCCCCGCCGCCCGCCTCACCGCCTGGGCCTGCACCAGCGGCCGCCCCGGCCTCTCCGCCCTGCGCCCAGCGCCTCCCTGGTGCCATCACCTAGCCGTCCCCCCGGGCGCTTCTGCATTCACAGGCCCGGGGCTCCTGAGGGTGGCCACCCCGAGCCCCGGGACTCGGTCACTGTGGAGCTGTCACCAGACGCTTGCGGCCCAGAGGGACTCGCTGCTCAGGACGCCCACAGCGACGAACAAAGACCAGCCCGTGGCTGCGCTTCATCGTCTGCTTCCCAGTCTCTCTGGCCCCAGGGGGCGGGAGCTGATCCGGCACCGGCTGGAGACCATCCCTTTTACTTCTTCCCAACTAAAAGAGGCGGAGCTTCTTATTCGACCCATTTTACAGATGAGGCAATGGGGGGGGGGGACCCACAGGGTGAAATAATGTGGACAAACCAGGTCAGCGTGGGCCCAGAGCCTACGCAGAGCACTGCTCTACCATCCAGGATACAGTCTCTCGCTTGCAAAACTGTCACTGTTGTCATATAAGGCCCTCACCCAGGAGGCCACATGGCGGGGGGACCGGGGGACCTCTGCGGGTGGGAGCTGGGGCCAGGGACAGATCCTCTGAGCCTGACGGCCTCACCTTCCTCATCATCGCTGAGGAAACAAGCGGTCCTTTGCTGTTGCCATGGAAACCATCCCACCTTCACCATGGAGACAGCCAACGGGAAGGCAGCTCCTTGAGGGGGAGGAGGTACCTGCAAGGGGGGGCAGGGGGAGTGCCCCAGACACTCCTTTGTTGCCTGAGAGGCTCAGGAATGCGGAGGCGTGCTCAGAGGTGCCCGCAGAGCTCAGGGTCAAGGCCAGGATGCCCTGGAGAAGCGGAGTGGGAAGAACTGTGCTCTGCAGGTATTTCTGGCAGCGGCCTGCTCTCTCAGCCGCCATTGTCCAGTCAGAGGACACGCTCACATTTGCGTGTCTCACAGAGGCTGGAAACCGGCCAGGTCAGCTCCTCTCCCTGTCTACGCGGGCTTCCAACCTGCTGGGTGGCCCTGGTGACTCAACAGCTGCCCTGGCACCTGTCCAACAGGGCAGAGGGGCCACCCAATGGCTCTGGGTCTCCAGACCACGACAAGGTGTGTTTTTTATTTGTATCTATTTCAGAGAGGAAGGAAGAGAGAGAGAGAGAAACATCGATGATGAGAGAGAATCATGGATTCTCTACTTCTTAGTGTCTTTGGAAGTAACATTAGGTTAACAATAGCATCGGTCTTTTAAGATAAATGAGAGAAGCTGTGCAAAGCCAAAAGCACTATGCCCAGCCCGTGGAAGGGAGAGGAGGGAGAGGAAGGAGGAGGAAGGGAGAGGAAGGGAGAGGGAGGGAGAGGAGGGGAGAGAAAGGGAGAGGGAGGGAGAGGAAGGAGGAAGAAGGAGAAGGAAGGGAGAGGAAGGGAGAGGGAGGGAGAGGAGGGGAGAGGAAGGGGGAAGAGGGGAAGGGAGAGGAAGGGAGAGGAAGGAGGAGGAAGGAGAAGGAAGGGAGAGGAAGAGAGAGGAAGGAGAAGGAAGGGAGAAGAAGGAGGAGGAAGGAGGAGGAAGGGAGAGGAAGGGAGAGGAAGGAGAAGGAAGGGAGAAGAAGGAGGAGGAAGGAGGAGGAAGGGAGAGGAAGGGAGAAGAAGGAGGAGGAAGGAGGAGGAAGGGAGTGGGAGGGGGGAAGGGAGAGGAGGGGGGGAAGGGAGAAGAAGGAGGGGGAAGGGAAGGAAGGGAGAGGAAGGAGGAGGAAGGAGAAGGAAGGGAGAAGAAGGAGGAGGGAGGGGGGAAGGGAGAGGAGGGGAGAGGAAGGGAGAGGAAGGGAGAGCTACATGCAGCCACCAGGCAGCTCAAAGGTGAAGGCTTCCCACAGCCCCATTTCTTGTCAAGAGCCTCCCGGACCCCCTCTCTGTCTGTCTCTGTCTGATGGGAGACAGCCTGTGTGGCCCGCGCCCGGCCGCCTCCTGGGGCTCCGGCCGCCGGCCCGGCCCCCGGAGGGTGTGGGATGTGCGGGCTTGCAGGCCCACGCCCTCCCTCGGACCTGGGACAGAAGTCCTGCAGAGAATCCCGCTCCCGCCCCCTGCCAGCGGATATATTTATCTGCGCCTGAGATTCCCATCTCTCTTTTAAAGAAAACACCACACACTTGGCCCACAGGCCACGTGGAAAAAATGTCCCGATGCACAAATATCCAGAGTGGTCGCTCAGAAGGCCTGAGATGATGAACTGTGCGGAGGAGAACGCCTGTGGCAGACTGTCAGCAGGCTATATTTGGGGGTCCGAGGCCGGGGGCCCGCCAGCCGCGCTCACACAGCCCTCCTGTTTGTCTGTGCCTATTTATAACCGGCCACACATTCACCCACCAAAAATGCAGTGGGCCCTGGACTTCGCTTATAAATGACTAAAATGTTCTCGAACGCTCAGGTTTCAGCATGTGACCGCCTTTGATTCAGCTCGAGATTAGGCCTGCTTACTGGAGAGGGGATTAAGCAATGTACAGAAAACAGCGTAATTGGACCCTTTGGGAGTTTGAAAGTATGAGAACAAAGTTTTTTTTCTTCATTTCCTTTTTAAAAATGTCATTCACATCAACAAAACTTTATTAAGCACCAACTATAGGAACAGCTTCGTGAGACCTCAATATGAGGAAGCCCGGCTCTGATCCCATGGAGTTTTCTGGGGAGGCACATAGACACTAAAATAAAATATACGGCCCTTGCCGGTGTGGCTCAGCGGATAGAGTATCGGCCTGTGGACTGAAGGGTCCCAGATTCAAATCCGGTCAGGGGCGTGTACCTTGGTTGCGGGGACATCCCCAGTAGGGGGCGTGCAATATCGATGTTTCTCTCTCATCGATGTTTCTCTCTCTCTCCTCCTCTCTGTAAAAAATCAATAAAAAAATATATTTTTTAATGGAGTGGTTTCCATGGTGTCTGGTCCCTGCAGGTCCTGGGCGGGAGGCCCCACTGTCCTGCTCTCTCAGTTGCAGGAGGCAGCGCTCCGGGTTGTCTCAGGGCACCCAGGGGTTCTGTCCGCCGAGGCCAGCCTCCTGTGCTTCCAGGCGGGAGTTTAGCCACGAGTGTCCGGGCACCCGCCACCCCCATGGGGAGCCGCACGCTGGCCCTGCTGTGGCCGGGGGGACAGGGTCCTCCGGGGAGGCAGCGGCCGGAGCTGAGATAAAACCCCCGTTACGCGGGCTGGCTGAACCCCACTTGACCGCCTGACATTTGGAGTCCGGAGAATCTTTCGATTTCCAGACTCTGGCAGGAGGAAGGGAACATCTTGGGTGTTTATACGATCCGGTGACCTCTTGAATCCGTGCCACTGGAAGGAATAGCTGAGTTTCTGGGCCCCCAGGTCCGCAGGCTTCCCAGGAAGGACGCGTGCCATCGGCGCCCCCTGCAGGGCTGAGGCCTCTCGGCCAGGCCTTCCCCGAGGTCCGGCCCTGGGGAGCCTGGCTGCTGGGGAGACAGGCCCTCTGGCCACGGCCAGGGACTGGCCGCCTCTCTGCCGGGAGCCGCCCGCGGGCAGCACCTGGGGCTGAGCCACCACAGTACATACAGGTGCCACCGGCAAGCAGAGGCCGACGGGAACCCCAGGCCTCCTGAGCACGTTCCTTGCACAAAATGCATTTTTAATATTCTATTACCGCTCTCCTACGTACATGGCTCCTCAATAGATTCATCACAGATAAAATGTCTCTGTGAGAACCGTGTGCTGAGACATGACGCGGGTGCCTGGGGTGTGTTAAGTCCACAACTTGGTTCTCAAGCAATTGTGGATTGTCCCAAATTTTATATGCTAGTTGTCTCATTCATTCATTTATTCGTTCATTCATTCAAGAAATACAGTGGATAGAGCATCAAACTGGGCTGAAAAGTCCCAGGTTCGGTTCTGGCCAAGGGCACAGGCCCAGGTTTCGGGCTTGATCCCCAGTAGGGGGCGTGCAGGAGGCAGCTGGTCGATGTTTCTCTCTCATCGATGTTTCTAGCTCTCTATCCCTCTCCCTTCCTCTCTGTAAAAAAATCAATAAAGTATATTAAATAAAAAATGATAAAAGTAAATAAAGTCTTTTTTTAAAAAGCCACTGAGAGTCCAGCCCAGCAAACACCGATTTCAGAATCGCAGACTCCCGCACCGCCCCGCCCAGCGGGTGCTCCTCTTCCCATTCACAGGGGCACCACGCGAGAACAACGCACACCGACGGGTCCCTCACCCTCCTGCGGCTCCGTGGGAAGGCGTTCCCGTGGCCCCGCGGCCCCTCCGCTCACCCGCTGACGCTGTTCTCACTGTGTAAGCCACATGTGTCAAACACAAGGCCCGCGGGCCAAATCCGGCCCGCCAGGCCTTGCAATGTGGCCCGCACCGTGCTGTCATCACTGCACTCCGCTGTCAGTTTATGACTGTTCAGTAAACCATTCGGCCCGCGATTTAGGCTGGATTTTAGATTTTGGCCCCTTCTCTGATTGAGTTCGACACCCCTAGCCGTGGTTTTTATGTGGGGGGCACTCCGCCTTTTTTTTTTTTAATTCTCACCGGAGGGCGTTTTTCCATTGACTTTTAGAAATTTTGGAGGAAAGAGGGAAAGACAGGGAAAAACATCGATTGGTTGCCTCCTGCAGGAGCCCTGACCATGGAGCCTGCAACCGAGGTACGTGCCCTTGACTAGAATCGAACCCAGGACCCTTCGGTCCCCAGGCCAACGCTCTACCCACTGAGCCACACCGGCCAAGGCCCCCGGATCCTCACGGGAGAGGGAACCAGGGGAAAGGTTACACATTCCCTTTCGGGCCTGCCCGCTACGTGCAGCGGTGAGAGCTATTTCTAGAAGAAAGGCTTGATCTCCCTCCAAGTCGTAGCTGCGTCCACGCGTGCCAAGTGAGTCGTGTTCCAGGGACAGCGACTCGCCCAGTTGGCGTCACCCCGCACGGCCAGCGCCCGAGGAGCCGGCCGCTCGGGGCTGGGTCAGACGGGAGGGTTCTGCCGCCGCTGCGGCCCGCGGCCGGTGGGAAACGTGAGCCTGCCCACAGGTGTCCCAGCCGGCGCCCAGTGGACCCGCCGACGCGCCCCATCGCTGTTTAAAACCCCAGCGAACGCTGCATGGTCTCAGAGGGCGGTGGGCAGAAAGGCCGGGGAGCCAGCGCCGAGCAGGAAAAAGGACGAGATGTCCCGCTGCCGAAACAGCCAGACGGGGGATCCGAGCGAGCAGCCACGGTTCAGGAACGTGGCCGAGCCGGGCTATTCTTAGAGCGGAGGCCGCGAAGGGCAGCACTGCACGTGTGCGCTCGGCATGCCGACCTCTGCCCGGCTCCGTTCCCTCTCGCCCGCTGCCCTCTGCCCCACTCCCCTAGCTCCCTCTTTAGAAAAGCCCCTTACTGCTGAAACCGGTGTGGCTCAGTGGACAGAGCATCGGCCTGCAGATTGAAGGGTCCTAGGTTCGATTCCGGTCAAGGGCATGTACCTTGGTTGTGGGGGCATCCCCAGTGGGGGGTGTGCAGGAGGCAGCTGGTCAATGTTTCTCTCTCATCGATGTTTCTAACTCTCTATCCCTCTCCCTTCCTCTCTATTAAAAATCAATAAAATGTATTTTTTTAAAAAGCACCGCACTGTGCGTTTTGTGAGACGCTGGTGGTGCCGTGCGCCGCAGTGGGAAGTGTAAGTAAAGATGCCACGTTCGAAGCCTGAGCGAAGACTTGCCTGCTGGGCTGTGACATCGTTTCAGGTCAGTCTGCTGAAAACATCTCAGATCAAACTCCCTCACCGGTTATAAGTCAAAATCTAAATAGGTGCCCAGTGGCTCAGTGGTTGAGCATTGATGAACCTATGAACCAGGAGGTCATGAGTTCGATTCCTGGTCAGGGCACATGCCTGGGTTGTAGGCTCAGTCCCCAGTAAGGGGCATGTAGGAGGCAGCCAATCAATGATTCTCTCTCATCATTGATGTTTCTCTCTCTCTCCCTCTTGGAGATGAATAATTATATTTTTTAAGAATCTGAATAGTTACCCTGGAATACATGTGTGTCCATGTGCGGCTCTGCCCACCCAAGGTACCTGATGAGTATTAACTGGGAAACCAAAGCCAGAAGCCCTCCTGCTCCGGCAGGGGGCCCTCCATTCACCTGATCTCATGACACCCTATGTATTCAGACTCTCACACACCCGTCAGAGGAGGAGAGAACTGATCAGTGATAAAGAAATGGAACTAGTTAGAATGTTGTCACGATTGGATAGTTAATATTTGCCACAACTTCTGAAGAGCTGTCCAAAGATTAAGATACTTTCTCATGGCTACAGTATTGAGCCCAAAAAATTCTAGATGCTGAAACCACATAGCCTGGCCCTGGCCGGGTAGCTCAGTTGGTTAGAGCATCATCCCGATATGTCAAGGTTGCAGATTAGATCTTGAGTCAGGGCACATGCAAGAATCAACCAATCAGAGCATAAATAAGGGAAACAAATTGATGTTTCTCTCTCTCCCTCTCTTGCTCTCAAATAAAAAGCCCACAGAACCTGCATGGGTGTCACCTTTTTAAAAAGTCTACACTAATAAAAGAGAAATATGCAAATTGACTGTCATTCCACTTCATCACCAGCCAATCAGGAGCGAGTATGCAAATTAACTCAACAAAAAAAGGTGCTGCTGGAGTGTCTGGGCCTATCAGCCTGGCCAGAGGCCGCGGGAGCCCAGGGGTGAGGCTGTATCCACCATCATTGGAGTGTTTGGGTCTGTCAGCCCCTACATGAGGCTGGATGCTGCGTCCAGGTACCACTCACAAATTGTCCCCTTAGGAGTTCGACTGGGAGACCAGGAGTTCCATCACTTGCTATGACATGCGTTGACCACCAGCGGTTGGCTCAGAATGAAGAAAACCCCAGTCAGCAGCTGGCAGCTGGTAGCTGTGGAAGGGAGGCCCCAGCTCGCAGCCGGAAGGCCCCAATCAGCCCTGACCACTGGCCAGGCCTAGGGACCCTACTTGTGCACAAATTTTGTGCCCTGGGCTTCTATATATTTATTGATTTTAGAAGAGGGAGAGGGAGAGATAGAAACATCAATGAAGAGAGAGAATACTTGATCAGCTGCCTCCTGCTCGCCCCCTACTGGGGATCGAGCCCACAGCCGGGGCATGTGCCCTGACCATGAATCAAACTGTGACCTGGTGCATAGGTTGATGCTCAACCACTGAGCCACGCCGGGCGGGCATCACCTGCTTTTAAAGGGCATCTGAGACTGTGAGTCACGCTCTTGGGCCCGAATCTTGGCTCTCCCAGGGACGGGCTGTGTGGCCCTGGGCCGGCAAGCCGCTTGCTCAGCTTTCCTGTTTCTAAAGTGAGGATCAGGATACCCACCTGACCAGCTAATGTGGAAACGCAACTATTTATGTCCCTCGCTCCAGGGACTGGCATGCGGTAAGGGCTCAGTGAGATGAGCAGATAATGACCGTAACGAATCCATGGAGGAGTCATAGAAGCAGATCTAGGGCCCTGCATGAGCTAGTCACGGCCCCAACAGGATACAACGTCTACCTACCACCCGAGTCTCCTTTGGCACCAAATTAAACCCGGCAGCGGAACTGGGGGGAAATGGCTAATCTTGGAGAGGATTGTAAGTGTATTTTTAAAGTTGAGTAGAAGACGAGGGTCTGCCTACAGACAGCCATGCTGGCTGGTGATGCCATTTCATACCACTCTGCATGAGAGGGTCTGGGAGAATTTTGCAAAGTGCTGGACGGGACGTTCAGCTCCCTCCACGGGCTCACGAGTGCTCGGCACCGGAGCACCTGCCGCGCTATAAATAGCAGCCGGTGTCACTCACCGGGTTATGCGACTGAATAAGTCACCACGGGCTGGACGGACACTTCTAGAAGGGCTTTAACTGAGTGACATTCCGATGTTCCTTTTAAGTCTGAACCAATATTTCTTTTCTAGCACGAACATATATATATATATTTTTTTTTAATCCTCATCCGAGGATATTTTTCCACTGATTTTTAGAGAGTGGAAAGGAGGGGGTGAGAGAGAAATATGGATGTGAGAGAGACACATCGATTGGTTGCCTCCTGCCGGTGCCCCAAGAGATTGAACCTGCAACCCAGGTACATGTCCTTACCTGGGAATCAAACCCATGACCCTTTGGTGAGCAGGCTGGTGCTCTAACCATGGTACGCCAGCCTGGGCTGCCAGGGCTTTCTGACTGGATCCTGGCAGGTACAGTACTTGGTATCCAGAGTGGTCGCTGCCCTGCCAGGCGGCTCAGCTGGTTACGCATCGCCGGGCACCGAAGGGTGGCAGGTTTGGTTCCTGCTCAGGGCACACACCCAGCTTAGGGTTTGGTCCTTGATTGGAGTGCATATAGGCGGCAATCAGTTTCTCTCCCACATCCCACATTGACGTTTCTCTCGCCCTCTCTAAAACCAATAAAAAAAATAAAAAATAAAAAAAGCATATCCTTGGGTGAAGATTAAAAAAAAGACTGGGTTTGTCTACCACCTTTGGCACACTTCTCACTAGAACACCCTGACCCCGGGGCCCAGTGCCACGGACCAGTGTGATGCTGTGAGGGTGCCCAGACAGTTAAGGTCTCTGAACACTAGATTATGGCAAGAACACTCAGCACAGGCATGCCATTTCCCCCCGCCATCCCGTTTAAATTTGGATACGTAAAAATTAGTATCCATTCACTTCATCAACACAATGGGATCTAGAATTTAAAAAAAAAAAAAATGCTGTTGCCGAGCGCCTGCTTCATTGACAGCAGGTGAAGAAATCTGAGTAACTTCTCTCTCCAGTAGGTGGCAGTGTCCCACGGACCGGTTCTGAGGAAGGAGGGACAAGTGGGCAGTGCCTGGGCTGGAGCTGGGAACAGGCGCTTTTCCTTTTAGAGCAAATCCAGTCTGTTGGTTTGTGTGTTTGAGAAGTCAGGCTTCCTTTTCAAATTCTTGGGAATGGGTTGAAGCCAGGTCACTTTTCTCATCCGGCAAAAATGTACCCAACACTACGGAAATGTGGGGAACATAAGCCCGGGTGGGGGGACGGGGCCCCTCCACCGGGAGCAGGAAATACCGGTGAGAAAAGCCGACTGCAGAGTGGGTGGCTACCCAACGCCCGGTGGGGACTGCAGCCTGCAGCCCGAGGGGTGAAGTGGAGGGCGGGTGTCGGAGGATGTAGCTCTGAAATCAGGGAAGAGGGGACGGGAAGTACAGTGGGTTGCAGGCCCAGCCACCACACCACGGCGGGCTGAGTGGAGGGAGGGCCTGCAGGGAGCAGTGAGATTGGAAAGCGAGGCCTGCAGGGGACAGGGGACACCCTAGGCCTCCGAGGGGGTGAAGGACAGGCAGGGACAGTGCAGAGGGCAGCGCGGGCAGCATGCGGGGAAGGCTGGGCTGGGAGCTAGCTCGGGGCTGAAAAGCAGCTGAAAGAAGACACAGCAGACATGGAAAGATAAAGAACATTCCTTTATAGCACACGTCTGTGGTTACAGAGAGCTCTGTTCACATGATCTTTTGCCCTCGCACCAATCCGTAAAGCTGAACACGTGTCACGTCTCGCGAGTTCAGAACTGCTGCTCAGAAACAAAGCCATCACCTGTGGCCACGCTCCCCTTGTTGGCTTTTGGGGAGACTGCCTTCCTTACCCCCACCCCCATTCCTTCTCAGGAAAGGCCTTTTCTCCCCGTTTCCCCTTCACCACAGATGCTCAGGCCTCTCCTCTCCTCCCGCTCTGCCCTCGTGAGACCAGCGGTCACCACGTGGTGACCTGTGAGGTCCGAAAGGCTGGTGACCGCTGCGCGAATGACCTCCCCCTCAGGGCTGCGGCCATCACACAGACTGACAGCTGCCCGTTCTCACCGAGACCTGGCCTGCTTCAGTCCCACGTGGGAGCACTCCCAGCAGGCAGGCCCAGAGAGAAAGCGGGGGTGGGGGGCAGGGAGGCAGCGCGTGCACGGGGCACAGGGAGAAGCCACTGGAGGGCAGAGGTATGTGCATCCTAAACAGGCAGCACTATTTTTCAATATTTTGATTCCCATTTTAAACCTTCATACATGATCTTAATTTCAAGTTGCTTCATATTTTTCTTTGAAAGCGAGAGACGTTTAAAATACAAATGTGGATGATGCTACTACGGTCTTCATGGCAGACAAGCCACGGACGTGTGGTCTGATTTTACAATCCACGCACTTGCTACTGAGCACGTCTACGCGCAGGCCCTGCGCACGGCTCCGGGCGGGGCGGGCGGTGAGACAGGCCCCCGGAGCTCACAGTCTCGCGGTAACGCAGTGACTGAGGCACAGGTGGCACGTGGTTCACCAGTGAGGTAGACATCGCCAGGTGCTCGGAGAAGGGCCTGGAGCGGGAGAGGGAGGGGACAGCTAAGGCCTAAAAGCACCCTCTGGGGAGGAGCAGGGCTGCACAGAGACATCACACACCTGCTGGCACAAAGCTCAGAACAGCGGCCAGCGGCCACCGCCATCGAGTTCCTGTCTCACAATCACTGAGCTGCTACCTGATGGCCCTTCCCACCCCTGTCCCTGAAGGTGTGGGGCGCCACCGTCTGCTCAGACACAGTCACTGCAGGCAGCCACAGGGATCACACAGAAACTCTAACCAAACCCATGATCTTCACGTTCAGAGGATTCTAATAAGTTACAGATACCACAGATCAGAGAATCCGCTAATTTCCATATATACATGATTTTGGCTGTACAACGGCGAAGACTCACTGAGACACACATGAGCAATCGAAGCATTACAGATGTGTACAGACGTCACAGTGAGATGCGTGTGCACGCCCGCCCACTGCGCAGCAGCTAATGCAGACGTGACCTCGGGTAAGGCAACTGCTCCCGGGAGGACGACACGTGTCCTCGGAGGGCGGTCCACGCAGGCCTGGCCTCTCGGGGGAGTGGCGCTCGCTGAGGAAGGAGCGTCAGTGGCAGGACGTCCAGGTCACTGACGAAGGCCGGCAAGTATGAAAAGGGTCGTGAGTGCGGAAACCACAGGGATCCTGGAACCCTGCAGCGAGCGGCTCAGAGACGCTCTGGCCGCGGTGCTGCCGCCGGCGGAGGGGCCTCACAGGGACTGACCGCTGAGGACCGCGCTCGGGCGTCACATCCGCGCCGCGCTCCAAGCCGCTCACACACGGCACCAGCTCCCCTCAGTCACTCTCTGCCCTCTGCTGCGGAGGGTCTTCTTCTGAAAAACAACCAGCAGAAAGGAATCCTGTTAGCGAGGGTTTAAAAGTAACCAGGTAACAGAGCACACACTTCAACTGCAGAGAAAGATGAGGAACCCTGGTCAGGCGCCAGGTGACTGGCCTGAGGCTGCCGCTCCCCGCCCCCGCGCACACTGCAGGCACACGGACCGAGCACCCGCCGAGCCCTCTCCCGCCCGGTCCACACGGACCGCCTGGATCCCGAGTTCCACTCATCAAACCCACAGGAACGCAACTGTCGAGGTGTTCGCCTACGTCCTCCGAGGCGGTGCTGCTGTCATATTTCTGATGCTCTCGGCTGCTTGCAAAACTTTGTAGTTTGATGTAGTCCCATTTGTTTATTTTTTGTTTCCCTTCCCCAAGAAGATAGATCAGAAAAAACATTGCAACGTGAAATGTCCAAGATTTTACTGTTTTCCTATAAGACTTTTATAGTTGAGTCTAACATTATTCCAACACCATTTATTGAAGAGACTATCTTTACCTCATTGTGTGTTCTTGTCCCCTTGTTAAAATTTTTTTTTTTAATTTTTTTTTTATTGCTTTACAGAGATAGAAACACCAATGATGAGAGAATCATTGATTGGCTGCCTTCCTGCACTCCTACTGGGGATGGAGCCCGCAACCAAGGTACATGCCCTTGACAGGAACTGAACCCAGGACCCTTCAGTACACAGGCTGATGCTCTATCCACTGAGCCAAACTGGCTAGAGCCGTGGTCGACAAACTGCGGCTCGAGAGGCACATCCGGCTCTTTGGCTCCTTGAGTGTGGCTCTTCCACAAAACACCACGGCCTGGGCGAGTCTATTTTGAAGAAGTGGCGTTAGAAGTTTAAAAAATTTGGCTCTCCAAAGAAATTTCAACTGTTGTCCTGTTGATATTTGGCTCTTGTGAACTGATGAGTTTGCTGACCACTGGGCTAGGGCACCCTTGTCAAGTGTTAATTGCCCATGAAGGTGTGGCTTTACTTCTGGGCTCTGTCCTGTCCCGCTGACCTGCGTGGTTTTATGCCAGTTCCAGGCTGTTCTAATTACTATGGCCTTGATGTCATACTACCTGATACCATGTAGTGCGATTCCTCCAACTTCGTTCTTTCTCAAGATTGCTGTACCTTTCAAGGTCTTTGCGGTTCCATGTAACTTTCTGGATTGTTTGTTCTAGTTCTGAGAAATGCACTGTTGGTGTTCTGGCAGGAGTTACATTGAATCTATAGATTGCTTTGGGTAGTATTGGCATTTTAACGATGTTAATTCTTCTTATCCGTGAACATAGTATATGCTTCCACTTATCTGTATCCTCAATATTTTTCCAGAAACCTATATAATTTTATTAAGCAACATCACCCAGTACATTTTTAAAAGTATTACACAATTTAAAAATCACTGGAACCTTAAATGTCCCAGGCCAGGAAATGGGCGTGCTTACCTTTGTCGGGCTCTTTAGAGTGTTTGCTTTTCTTGGACGCCGAGGGCCCTGCACCTTCAGAGCGCTTCCTGCGGGAGCGGCCCTGCTCCACCTCACACAGGTAGACGTCGATGGGCCCGTTGGTGCTCCGGATGTGCACCGTGATGGAGTCCTGGCAGAGACACGCAAACGTCAGCGTCAACTGGAGGGTCCCAACGGCAGTCACCTCCCGGACAGAGCTGCCCGCTTCAGGGGGCGTTTCTAGACACGTAAGCCCAGAGACTGCCCCTTCTGTTGGAGAAAACCACGACCAAGCTTTGCGGCATGACATCCGCTGGCCGAGTCACATCCAACAGCTCCTCCGTCACAGAAACGGTCCCAGAGCCACAGCGCTGAGCACGCCTCTGCTCCGGAGCCCACTTCCCCCCCAGGGCTGACCGGCCCTTCGCGGAACCTGCACGTGAGCCACCCCCGTGTCTTGATGGCAAACTGAGAATCCCGTGGTCAGGTGCTCCAAGTTGCAGACCACTGAAGAGCTACCTGACAGACCACTCTTTTGTCCACTTGGAAAAGCAGCCAAGATCAGGACAAAATATACCTCATGCCAGTTAGCCTCTGGGATCCATGAGCTGTCAGGAAGTTGGAGCTTCTACAGAGAGTTATGCTATTTCTTAGGGAACAGCTCCAGTTAGAAACGGTTCCTTTGCTCTGACTGGGAGTGGGTTCGACTGTCTTTGTCTCCCGTCCGTGCAGTGGGCCTGCTGGGTGCCACGGCAGCACTGCCCCTGCTGCCCAGCCCGGATCCCGGAGCAGAGCCCAGGAGAGGCAGTGCGTCAGCCTCAGGACCACGTGCCCTCCCACAGCCTCCTGGGCCCACAGGCAGCGGGCGCAGCCGCACCCACTTGGACAGCGCCTGCCGGGGACAAGGAAGCGGGTGCTGAGTCCTCCCCCTACAGAGAGGCAAGTCCCTACAGCATCACTGAGCTCCCAGGGCCCACCAGCCTGTCCGAGCCGCCGGTCTGTCCCAGGAATGCCCACACCCCTGGTTCTGAGTCCGTCCTTACCGAGCACCCTTCCGATGACAACTACCTTTCAATACACACGTCCCTATAAGCCAGGGGAGGAGTGTGCTGAGCACGGCAGCTTGAGAGAGCAGTATTTTCATTTACAGGGTAACTTTACTTCCCGTTTTTACTGTATAACTTAACGGTCTAGTTCCTCACCTGTCTTTTGAGTTGGGTTAGTGCCGTGGTTGGCAAACTGCGGCTCTTTGGCCCCTTGAGTGTGGCTCTTCCACAAAATACCACGGCCTGGGCGAGTCTATGTTGAAGAAGTGGCGTTAGAAGAAGTTTAAAAAAATGTGGCTCTCAGAAGAAATGTCAGTCGTTGTCCTGTTGATGTTTTGCTCTGTGGACGGAGGAGTTTGCCGACCACGGGGTTCGTGGGTTAATTCCCTAGCCCTGGCTGACACCAGATTTCCTCCTGGAACTTCATGACTTCAGCCAGCCGAAACCGGTGTGGCTCAGTGGTACAGCGTTGGCCTGCGGACTGAAAGGTCCCGGGTTCGATTCCGGTCAAGGGCATGTATAATATCTTGGTTGCGGGCACATCCCCAGTAGGGGGTATGCAAGAGGCAGCTGGTCCATGTTTCTCTCTCATCGACGTTTCTAGTTCTCTCTCTCTCTCCCTTCCTCTCTGTAAAAAATCAATAAAATATATTAAAAAAAAAAAAAAAAAAAAAAAAAAGAGACTTCAGCCAATTCCTGGGGATTCCTCTGAGAGGCTTACAGCCCAACAGTTAAGACGACTCTGAAGACACAGCCTCTGGGTTGAGTCTGGCTGTTTCTTACTCTGACCGCGAGGAAGTCCATTCATCTCTCTAAGCTGCAGGCTCCTCGTGTGGGCTCACTTCAGTGCGATTTCAGGGAAACCGTGACGGGGCTTTGAGCAGGACCAGCGTGCGTGCGAGGCCACAGAGGGGCTGCCAAGAGCTGCCTCCGCAGGTGCCTCCCCCACGGCGCCACCTACCTCTCTGGGGGCGGGGACGTCCAGCCTGGTCTCCGCCGGCGCCTTCACCGCGATCACAATCTGCTCGTGGAAGGCGCGGATGCTGTGGATGTCTTGGTATGTCACGTACGCGAGCGTGAAGACCAGTCAAGGAGCTGCAGGGGTCGGCTTGGCGGGGAGGGAACGTAGCTCTGTGACAGGGATGCGAGTGGAAGGTTTGAACACCACAAACCATTAAGGGGCAGGTGGTAAAAATACTCCCATGCATAGCTCGTACTTCATGACTTAGTGTTTTACATCTACAACTCAAGAGTTCCTTTAAACTGTACTAACGTGATTATGACGACAATTTCTGGAGGAAAATATTAATAAAGACAAACACAACTCAAAGGTATCAAGTCCACCCCCCCAAACCCATTCTCTATTCACTGCTAGGACTCACTCCAAGAACCTCTGGGGAAAAACAGTCAGAGTTTAAGGGATGAGAACCCCTTAAAATAAAGGCGGAAAAAATCTGTAAAAATTAGAAACAGCCCAGCCGGTGTGGCTCAGTTGTTGTCAACCTATGAACCAGGAGGTCACGGTTCAGTTCAGGTCCGGGCACATGCCCGGGTGCATGCAGGAGGCAGCCGATCAGGGATTCTCTCA
This sequence comes from Pipistrellus hanaki, assembly GCF_964339955.1. Classification (NCBI taxonomy): domain Eukaryota; kingdom Metazoa; phylum Chordata; class Mammalia; order Chiroptera; family Vespertilionidae; genus Pipistrellus; species Pipistrellus hanaki. The sequence goes on from NC_140514.1 coordinate 1,842,262, forward strand.
TCACTGATGTTTCTATCTTTCCTTGTCCCTTCCTCTCTGAAATCAATAAAAAATATATTTTTTAAAAAGTAGAATCAGAGAATAGTTTTTCAGGATTAGCACCCACTTATGGGACTTCTTGTCCAACGACCTGAACGTTTGTTCCTGGTTACTGTGTTGAGTAAAACTGTAACAATTGCACATTTTACTGGGTTACCCCCCCCATTCTTTTTTACTCCACAGACCTCCTGAATGCAGTAACGTTAGCAACGTCTTTCCTTTTAGTAGCTGCTGAACAGCGGCCTAGACTGCTGTCGAGTTTACATAAACCGGAAGCACAGACAGCTCAGCTGGTAACACCTCCCCAAGGTGCTAAGGGGACCAGCAGCGAACAGCTCAGGAGACCGAAGACCAGCGGCAGAGACAAGCCCCTGGGACCTAGACACTGAGCTCGGAACGCACACTCACTGCCTCGGCCCTGTGGCCTGGAGGCGCGGTCCGGGTGCCATTTCATTCCGTTTCAGAAGTACATGCGGCTGAGAAATTAGGGGAAACAGGCCTTCCAACAAGCCTTTTACCTCATGATAGTAGCCAGGCTCCGAAAAGGAACAAGAATGCCCACTGGTTTAGTTTCAACTGCAGTGCCAACCGAGACGTCCACTGCCCGGCTCAGGCCAGGACGTGGCGTTTACCGGAACAACGCCACACCGAGCAGCCATAGGCCAGGCTGTGCTATTGGCTGCATGACTAGCCCTTTGCTCACTTTGACTTCTAAAGATCTAATTTTGTTTACATGGAATAGCACCCCCCTTCCCAAGCTGACGGCTAATGAGGGGCGCCGCTCTGGAAGGAGACGGCCCGAGGGGCAGGGCTAAAGGATATCTCTCGTTGTCTTTGTCGTCCGTCAGCTCGAACAGCTGCTGGGCACAGTCCTTAATCAGGTCGTCCAGAGCCACCTCCATGGCCGACAGGTCGGACAGCTCCTCCCGCAGCTTCTTCTGCTGCGGCACCGCTCCGAAGTTGTTGAGGTCGGTTCCTCTGGAAAAGCAGCGACAAGACCACGTCAGCCACACGCAGGAGATGGCAGGGCGAGGCACACTGGTTACCGCCTTCCCCCAACGCTTCCATCACACTCCCCACGGGACACACCGACTCCACCTCTGCCTCCTCCTTCCACATCGCCACCATTCTCCCGCCACACTAACTGGGTTTGGCCCCATTCCCAGTCCCTTCCACAGGGACTCACACACACACCTGGTGCCCCCACGGAAAGCTGAATGAGGAGCAGGGCACGCTTCCTGAGATGGCCACCGAGCCCCGTGTAGCTCAGCTCCAGCACACACAGTCCCTCAGTCCCTGCATATGAGAACCCAGTGCTGGCTACGGACAGCTCCTCTGCTCAACGTCCAGGCTGTGTTCTCCCTAGTGTGCACGTGACATCTAGTTCTACCTGAACACAATGACTGTAATCACTGTCCTTAAAAAACATACTTTCTTTATTATCATCTAACCCAGTGTTTCCCAAACTTCTCTCATGATGAGAATCACCTGGTGGAGTTGTTAAAACACAGATTCCTGAATCCCCAACTAAGAAGTGCTAAACTAGAATTTTTGGGAACATATAGGTAAAATTGTATACTTAACTAGTGCTCTAAGACAGATGTTATATACAGAGCACTAAGTTAGGTATGCAATTTTACCTATATGTTCTCAAAAATTCTAGTTTAGCACTTCTTAGTTGGGATTCAGGAATCTGTGTTTTAACAACTCCACCAGGTGATTCTCATCATGAGAGAAGTTTGGGAAACACTGCTCTAACCCAATATAGGACCTGCGTAACAGCTGCTCTTTTCTTCTTCCAGCTAAATGAAAATACAGACAGAAAAGACTGCTACCACTATTTCTCCTTGCTAGTTTCCAACCCGATTCCCATTAGTGATTCCGGACACAAACAATATTACCCCCCGGTGCTGGCGAGTGTTATTTGGTAAACACATTCAAATTAGAATTCAGTCTGCATTTCCGTGCTGAGAAAAACCCACCTCCTTTACAAACCCCTTGCCTCTAATAACCTGATTACTGTGTCATTTCCCGATCTTTGTTGGCAGCTTCGTTTGCCTGAAAGGTCTGTGTGCTCACCTGCGGGGACTGTCTCCTCCTGTGAGCTTAGAACTATTCCCCGACCACCGGTCCATGTAAGCCCAACGGCTGTCTTCTCACGCGCATGTGCAGCCCGCCCCCAGCACACACCCAGTCTGCCTACATCTGCACTGTACGGGCCTCCTTCACGGGCTTCTTCCTCACCACGTTGTCTCAGCAACTGCCTTTTCAACATGAAGTCCACCCTTTCCAACGAGGGCAGGAGCTTCCGAGTGATCCAGCGCCTATCCGCAACCTCCTCACAACGGGGCGGGGTGTGAGTGTGTGTGTGTGGCTGACACTCTCCTCCAGAGCAGCGCTCACAGCCTGGGCTCTGAGTGCCTATCACACTACCTGCAAGGACCACTGTGTTACAAACTCCCCTGATTCCCCTGGTATGAGACATCAATAGGAACTGAAGAAATACTTCGAAAAGTATCTTAAAACCAATCCTATTCCATCGAACTTATCCATACTATCCCACTGTCTATGACTCCTCAGTAGGAAAAAGTAGCGATGTATTTTGTGGGACAACGTAAAAGACGTTATGGAACACCTGTTCTAACAGAAGTCACGTGCTCCGCCATGGAACACTGCTGGGAGCCGGTCTGTTCTGAGCACGGCACTGCCGCCTGCCGAGAGGGAAAGAGCCGTGAAAAGCTGAAGCCAACTCACATCCACCGGATGTGGTTCTTGGACTTCTTTTCCACCAGGTCGATGCCGTCCAGGACGTTGGTGATGTCGTACACTCTCCGCTTCCGCACGCCCAGCTTGGTGGCCACCTTGTTCAAGTCGAGAATCCCGCCGGGAGCGCTCCTGACCAGATCCATGAACTTCCGGGTTAAATACACCAGCGACACATCGAACCTGGGCGTCTTCACTTTCAGAGTTTCTGGGAACCAAAGCAAACCCATCTGTAAAAGTGTAAATATCATCTCTTTCTAAACTCGTTAAAGACAGGAATTTCCTCTTGATTAGTAAGCACAGACACCTACAGAAATCCTACACACTGGTCAAATCAGAGCTCATTTTTATGAAAGGTTTATGAAACAGATTTCTCAAACGGGATAAAAATTAGCCCATCCCAGGTAAAAGGCTTTAGACCACGCATGTCAAACTCGCGGCCCACAAGGAATATTTTTGCGGCCCAGCCAATATAACGGTATGTAAGAATCGTCCTAATAAAAATGTCGTAACTTCTGAGAAACGTTGATCAGCTGCCTCGGCTTACTCGTCTATCCGGTGAGTAACAGCCATGCCTGCTGTGGAGGGCTGCTGTGACCGTCCATGCAGAGCGCCCGGGCCGGGTCTGTGAGAGCTCAATGACGCCAGGCAGTTCCCGAAGCTGGCGGTGTGCATCCCAGGAGAACAGCACACGTGGAGGGGCAGCGAGGAGTGGGCACTCATAACTGTTTCCAGAGTGGGAGCCCCTCCCCTCCCACTGGCTGACTGCCCAGGGCGGAGCCAGAGGGAGGACGGAAGTCCCAGCAGCCAGGAGCCTGCAGCCAGGAGCCAGGAGAAGGGCCGGGCCCTGCTCCCTGGCCCTGGCCGTGGCGGTGCTGCTGAGGCAGTGGGACGGCCCCGGCCTGTGGGGCAGCGAGCAGAGCCACCAGGGGGCACCGTGCACCGCACTCAGCCTGCAGCCTCAGGCAGCGCCAGGGTCACATCTCAGGGCACAGATCAGAGATCTCATTTCAGTCTCTCAACTCATGTACATTTAAAAATAAATCACTCAAATCACTGTTCAAACTTCAAAACCCACAACGTATTCAAGAACCAACTTACTTCTCATGGACACGTACTGTACATTATCTTCTAAATTAATCATTATTTTTGATGGCTGGAAAAAAGAAACAGAGAAATTTAACTCGGTAACTTAAAGACAACAAATGTACATGAGCCGAATTTACTGGAAAATGCAGACTTTTTTTCACTATGGAATAATAATTTGGGTGAGAAAACCAGTCCTTCTTACAAATTGTATCTAGTCAAACTGTTACCACATCTGACAGCGTCATGGATCTAAGTTTCTAAAGCAGTTCAAGAGAAAGGAGCAATGATGAGGCAGAGGAAGCACGGATTGAGAACGCGTTATGAATGGACATGATCTATGGACTCATTAGATCCTGAGGGAGAAGAAAGAGCAGAACCATCAGGACACTGGTGCTCTGGAGGGCTGTCGAGGTCAGGTACGTCTCAGTGGGTGAGAGCTCCCTGTGAGGGCTCCACAGATGGGCCAGGCCTTCCCAGGCAGCAGTGTCCCCGTCCGCGTACAAGGAGCAGCACTTCCCCCGACGGCACTGCTGCCGCTCCTCCCCGACAGGCACCTCCCGGCCGGCCACACTGCTCCTCCCGATGGGCACTCTACACCCCGAATTGTTCATGTGCAATTGTAACCTGATGGCGTTCAGAACTGTGCATTCCACCAGGTGCCCCCAAGACTGAGAGTCAACACTCTGTGGCAGTGTGAGGCTGCCAGCGGGCTCTCCCCGGAATGGCAGAGCTGGGGGAGAAGGGAGAACCTGGCCTCTTATCGATGAATTGAGCAGCCTAGTAACTTGTCTGGACCTGTCATATTCCCCGTGTATTTCTAGGTCTATAATACAGTGATCAATATGGGGGGGGTGGGGGAGATAGCTGAGATCTCAAAAAATAAAATAAATAAATAAAAGGTGAGTTTTAGGGGCTGATATCTTAAGCATTGCCTATAAATTGGTTAAAAGTTTATACAGATTTGTCTTTGTATTTCCTGGGGAATAATATCCCTTTAAGAGCCCTTTGAAATATGCCTTTCTCCAAAGCAACTGTGTCTCCTCACTCTTAAATTCCTCTGGTTTGTCAGTGTGTGGACTCCGTTCCACCTCCAACACCATCTTCTCCCCTCTCAAATCCAGGGCCCGAGCCATTTCCCCGGAGCGCATCACACACTCAGCCGGACACTCACTCACCTTTGCACAGCGGTGCGCTTCTGTGCCTTTAATTACTAAATACTCCGGTCCTGAGCCAGCCAAAGAGCACTGGGATGGACCGGTGTGTGAACCGGCATCTCACAGGCAGGAGAGTAAACACTCACACCCCAGGCATTTGCCATCACAGAGCTCCTGCTGCATCCACTCAACCGCTATTGACCGAACCTGTTTGTGAGGCCCACGTGTGCGGCCGTTAACGGTGACATGGACGGTCACTCCACCCAGGGCCCTGAACACACACGTCAGAGGGGGAAGAAGCCGGGGATCCGTGCCCACCATGCCGAGCGGCCAGGGAAGCCTCAGACGGGTCCCTATACCTCTGGACCCGAAGAGCCGTGGGTCCCAACAAGGAGGAGTGTGTTCGGAAGAAAAACAGCAGCTTTCTGGAAGGGACGCGGCCATGTGAGGGTCCAACAGGATGAGGAGAGAGAAAACGGGGCCACACCAGCAGGCACGCTGGTCAGGAGGCGCTGAGCGATCTGAGAGACAGACGATGGCCGGAGGGGACAGTATCGGTGAGTAGCTTTACCCGGACTGGGAGCGGGAGGGCCTCGGCTTGGAAAAGGCAAGGACGACGCTGAGGTTAGGAGCGTGGGCCATACGGCGAGTTACCATGTCCTTCACAGACAGGATGAGCTTAGCAAGAAGCCGGTGAGTTAAGTGCTACCTGCATGAGTTCAAACCTAAGCAGAGATCTCCAGGAGACAGCTGGGGAGCTGTGCGCCGGCTCTGTAGATCTGGGAGTTACCATGACGCGGTAACGGACACGAACAGCGGGTAAGGATCTGAGTTCAGGGGGGTGCGGGCCTTCTGACATTAAATGCAAAAACCAAGTGGTTTATCTGCACTGACGGCCAGAGCTTTTCTCAGAGCCTCAAAGACGAAGACCCCCGCTACAGAGGGCAGCGGATGGCACGTCGGAGAGCGGCGGCGAATGAGTTCCCACGCCGGGAGTGCGCAGAGGGGTAGAGGCAGCCCTGACAACACCGCCACAGAGGAACGGCAGGGCAGTGTGCACAGGAGCCCGGAGAGGCCCGGGGAGTCGAGGGGGCAGCGGGGTGCGTGGTGGTCAAGAAGCCACTCAACAGTGAGTGTCCAACAGAAACAAGCCGTCCGTCCTATGAAAACCGCAGATCCGGAGGGCAGCATCTTCCGGGACTAACGCCGGTGTCTGCAAGCTTGGTTAGAACAGCCCGAGAGCCGGGCGGAGGGCGGAGGGCGGAGGGCGGAGGGCGGAGGGCGGAGGGCGGAGGGCGGAGGTGGTAATGAGAGATGAGCGAGTGGGCCCAGTGAATGCCAGTCATTCTTTCCCAGAGGTTCGGCCGGGAAGGGGAGGAGATGCAGGAGATGGGAGGACAGATGGAAGCACGGGAAGGATCTCTAAAGAAGCAGTCACGCGTTGATCACCTGCCATCAGGCACAGCGGGGTCAAACCCAGGCTTCCCTGCCTCCTGCCTCACCCTGCGCAAGCCTCTGCACGCCTCCGGGTCTATTCTGGAAACGGTCAGACCAGAACCGTCCTCTCTCAGGGCTCCCGTGAGACATGAAGTAAGACCACACCGAGTCCCCCTGGGGACTGGCCATACTGGGGACTGGCCACACTGACCAGTTCTGGGGAGAAATCAGCAGAGAAATAGGAAACCTGGGGGAAATGGAAAACGAAGGGTTCGCCCCGATCCCGAGAACCAAGGAGGGAAAGAACACACAAACACGTCGCATCACGTCTAGAGCAAGAAGAAGGGGAATCCACCTTCTGCAGGAGAGAAGCCCGTTTTTCTGGGCCCGACAGGACGGAGAGAATTCGCTGAAAGTGGGTGGGAAAGGTGAGTTTCCAACAGAAACAAGTCGCCAGGCTTTCCCCGGGTTGCAGTCACGTAGGCGAGAGGAGAGGCGGCGGAGAGAAACAGAGAGCCTGCAGGGGTGCGGGGAGGGTGCGCAGAAACAGGGAGCCTGCAGGGGTGCGGGGAGGGTGCGCGGAAACAGGGAGCCTGCAGGGGTGCAGAGAGGGTGCGCGGAAACAGGGAGCCTGCAGGGGTGCGGGGAGGGTGCGCGGAAACAGGGAGCCTGCAGGGGTGCAGGGAGGGTGCGCGGAAACAGGGAGCCTGCAGGGGTGCGGGGAGGGTGCGCGGAGAGAAACAGAGAACCTGCAGGGGTGCAGGGAGGGTGCGCGGAGAGAAACAGAGCCTGCAGGGGTGCGGGGAGGGTGCTCGGAGAGAAGCAGAGAGCCTGCAGGGGTGCAGGGAGGGTGAGCGCCGTGCGAGCAGCAAAGCAAGGCTTCCCAACGCAAAGCCGAGCCACTGCCCCCGCCGCTGCTCTGCACCCCAAACACCTTGGAGAGCTCTGCAAGGAGGCGACAGGGTTCGGCGAGGGGCCGGCCTGCTGCACGGTCTGTCCTGGCGGGAAGCAGAGGGGGGCGGGGTGCAGCGCGGGCCCGGCCCTGGGGGGGCTCCCGGCCCCGGAGACGCTCAGACCCGCTTCCCGCGCCGGGACGGAGGCGGCCGAGCCCGGGACCCGGCCCGGCGGGACAGACCCGACGCCCCCCGACCCCCCGCGGGGAGCCCCGGGCGCGGGGCGCGGCCGCCGCGAACTCACCAGCAGGCCCTCCACGTTGATGGGGTCCTGGCAGCGGCGGCGCACCGGCTCCGCGGCCGGGTCCACGAGCTCGCTGGGCAGCCTGCGCGCCGGCCGCTGCTGACTCATGCCGCCGCGCCCCGCGCCTCGCGCCCCGCGCCGCTCCCGCCTTCCCCTCCCGGGCCGGGCCGGGCCGCCGCCGCCCCCAGCGCCCCCGGAGCCCGGCTGGGGCGGCGCCGCGGGCGGGTCCGAGGCGCGCGGGCCGGGCCGCGGAGGGGCCGCACTGCCCACGCCGCGGGGTGAGGCGCGGGTGGAGGCAGCAGGTCACCCACGGCTCCCGCGGCGCCCGGCCGCCATCCGCCCGCATGCGCAGTGCGCCGCCCCCAGCGCGCCGCCCGCAGTGCGCAGGCGCGAAGCCGCCGCGGGAACGCCCTGCGCGCCAATCCTCGCCCGGAGGCCGGCGCCCGCGAAAACCCGGGGCGGAATCCGGGAGCGGATGGCGAGGGCGAAGGAAGCGGTGGAGCTGGGATCCAGGGGAAGGGAACCGGGCAGGGAGTGGAGGGCGGAGGGTGAAAGGGGTGGGGGTGGGGGGGAGCACGCAGAAGGCAGGGGCCGGGAAACTGCAGTTATTCCTCAGAATTATTTTATTTTTTTTGTTAATCCTCATCTGAGGATATTTTTCCATTGGTTTTTATCTATTAATTAATATATTTTATTGCTATCTTGCCAAAAGGAAGGGAGAGGGATAGAGCGTTAGAAACATTAATGAGAAACATCGATCAAGCTGCCTCCTGCACACTCCCTACTGGGGATGTGCCCACAACCAAGGTACATGCCCTTGACCAGAATCGAACCTGGGACCTTTCAGTCTGCAAACGGGTTAGGGCAGTGGTCGGCAAACACTTTAGTCAACAGAGCCAAACATCAACAGTACAAAGAATTGGAATTTCTTTTGAGAGCCAAATTTTAAATATATATATTTTATTGATTTTTTTACAGAGAGGAAAGGAGAGTTAGAAACATCCCTCAGCTGCCTCCTGCACACCCCCAACTGGGGATGTGCCCGCAACCAAGGTACATGTTTTTGACCAGAATTGAACCTGGGACCCTTCAGTCTGCAGGCCGACTCTCTATCCACTGAGCCACACCAGCTAGGGCCGGATCAGCACACTTTGTACGAAACTGAGAGGAGAGGAGCGCTGGAGAGAGGGAGGGCGCTGAGGCGGAGGGGGCATGGATAAAGGAAGCGCTAAACCCGCCAGAGCCAGGCCTGCGTCCACCCTGGCCAGTGTCTTCACCTTCAGGACCCGGGGTCTGTGTGTGTGAACATGCACGCGCGCGCTAGAGTCAAGGCACGTCCAGCCTGGTGTGCCGTCCATCTTGGGGGGGGCAGGAAGGGCAGGATTTCACGGGGGGGTGGGAGGGGGCTGTTTTCTACCCTCATCTCAAAGCTCCCAGACTGGGCTCCAGCTCCAGCTCCAGTGACTGCAAATGGCTGTGAAATGACATCAAAGGGAGCGAGGAGCAGGGCAGTGAACCCTTTGTTTCGAGGTTTAGTTCAGCTCCCCTAGCTTTCCGGGTGCTGGGGAATGCTCGCTCGCCGGAAGTCTCTCTTGGTCCAGGCACCCAGCATCTGCACTTGGCAGTGAGGTGTGCCTCCTGCTTGGGAGGAAACACACACACACAGACACACACACACACAGACACACACACACACGCACACAGACACACACACACACAGACACACACACACAGACACACACAGACACACACACACACACACACAGACACACACACACACACAGACACACACGCGCACACACACACACACAGACAAACACACACACTCACACAGACACACACACACACACACGCACACACACGCACACACAGACACACACACACGCACACACACGCACACACACGCACACAGACACACACAGACACAGACACGCACACACAGACACACACACACGCACACAGGCACACACACAGACACACACACTCACACACACACACACACACACTCACACACACACACACACTCACACACACACACACACACACACACACTCACACACACACACACTCACACACACACACACACAGTGCTCCTGCAGCCACAGGCACCGCCAGGGTAAACCCGGGTGGGCTGTCCCCCACGCCAATGCCCCGCCACAAAGGCTGTCAGCTCCATTCCAGAGGGGCCTCCAGCCCTCCCCCGTCCTGGCCCCATTGTTCCCGGCTGCTCCACTGCCTCCTAAGTCCTGCCTTCCCGCCTCTCTCCGGTCACTGTCCCTTAAAGGGAACATTTGGGTCACTTTTTTTTTAATCCTCACCTGAGGATATTTTCCCGATTGATTTTTAGAGAGAATGGAAGAGAGGGAGGAGAGAGAGAGAGAAAGAGAGAGAGAGAGACCTATTAATTGGTTAATTGGTTGCCTCCCACAGGCGCCCTGTCGGGGGCTGGGCATCGAATCTACAACTGAAGTACGAAGTACATGCCTTTGACCAGGAATTGAACCTGAGACCCTTCAATCTGTGGGCCCACGCTCTGACCACTGAGCAAACCGGCTAGGGCTTGGGTAACTCTGAAGCACAGACGTGACCTCATTGCTCCTCTGCTTCCGAGTGAAATCTGTCTGGGTGCTTTGTCGTCTCCCCCCTGGACACTGGTCACTGGACACTCGCCAGCCTGTCTGCCCCCCACACACACACACTCTGAGTCAGGGGTTGAGTCCCCAACCATCAGGAGCCCCTGGCCACCTTCTCCGGGGACCCTGGCCCAGGCACACGCATCTCCCTTCAATCCCTAAAAATCCTGGCTTCACTGCCGTCTTCTCACAGGCTGTTCTCTTTGCCCAGAACATTCTTCCTCTGGCAAACTCCCCGCTTTAGACCCCCAGCCTCCTCCCCGTGGGGTCTGCTGAGCCCCCCCACGGATGTCCTGAATAGCATGTCATCGTCAATAGCTACGTGACATTATAAATAACAAAAGAGAATTTGAAAAAAAGAACATCTCTACAGACACAGACACACAGCTAACCCTGCAGTTCAATGCCTAGGGCAGAACCAGAGGGCACCAGATAAAAAACCAGATAAAAGGGCACCATTTTGTACGGAGGCTGCGAAGTGTGTCTGCCATGGGTTCTGTTTGGGTTCGGCGTTATCCAATGACTGCTAAGTTTAGCAACTTCTGTTTTTCCTTCTGCTTGAATTTTAGGCTGGGCGATACTCATTTTTCTTAGTTGTTTTGTTTGTTTGTTTTAAATAGTGTAGATTTAAAGCCGTTCTGCCCGGGAGGAAGGGTGCTATAGAGCCCGCATTGGGAACTCAGAGTGTCCGATGCTTGAGCACCCACCGGGCTCGAGTTCAATTTGTTAAAGATTTTATCACAGCAAAGCCCCACGGGTAATAATTCAGATGAGCCATTTGAATATGTTCTTTTGTGTTTTCTGTATTAGGGGTATGATTGACATTCATTTGAGATGTGTTGGAAAAATATAATCAGCAGACTTGAAATCTGTGTTGTTAGCTAGTTCCATATCCTTTACTTAAATGTGAAGTGAAACTGTCATACCCTCTCTAAAAGAAAAGAAAGTGGCCGAGTATCAGACAGGAATCACATTGGTTTCAGACTTAGACTTTACAAAAGTTTAATGTTTTTAGATCTTTGAGAAATTTTGGCCAAAGAAAAGGATACAAACAAAAACATTTTAATTCATTTTTTGAATAGATACATTTACATGAACATTGAGAAGTCCCCCATCTCACTCCCATCTTTCAGCATAAAAACAGGGATGGGATGCTGTGGGAAAATACTGGGGATTTGTTTCTGTGCACATAATTAATGTGAACACAGCGTCTTCCCAATCAAACTTTTACATAACTTCCATCTTTTCTCGTTGGGGTGGGGGCAGTGCTAAATAGTCAGGGTGTTACGATGTTGCAACTATATAAACATACATAATATATATAATGTTTGCTTTATTTTTCCATCACCATTTATCCTCTCTATCAACTATGTTTTTAAAGAGTTCCATCAAAGTTGAATTCTCACATTCAGTCCACTTGAATTCTGTTCAAGCACAATTCAGTTGGTTCCCTCCTGTCCTGTTGAGTGTTGAGTGTTGGACTTACATGTTCACCTCCCGTGAACTACCCCCATGGAATCTACCTGTTGCACTAAAGCTGTTTTGCCCTCCGGCTTCTTTTTCTACTCCAGTGTCTGATGCCCACCAAGGTGGCATTAGCAGGGCAGGTACCAGCTGGCCTCTCCTTGGCTGGAGACATAGTGCCTGGACTCCCCACCAGGTGGAGCAGTTTCGCTTCAGGGAGGCCGTGGTCACACAGAGCCGCTGGATTTGGGGTGGCCAGCATTCCTGGCAGAGTGGAGGTGGATCGGGGGTGCAGTCAGATTGCAGTGTAAGGTTCCAGGTGAGGAACCCCACATCTTTAGCCACGGAGCTGCTATTGATCAAGGTGGAGTTTAATATCTAGTCTACACCAGTGGTTGGCAAACTCATTAGTCAAGAGAGTGGCAAACCGTGGCTTGAGAACCGCCGTTTGCCGACCACTGGTCTACACCATGTGCAGCAACAAGCCTAGATCCTGCTGCTACGAGGCCTGAGCTTGGGCTCTGGTATGGTTGTGAGAAGAGGAAACGTGGACACAGGTGCGCATGGGGGGAAGGCGATGGGAAGCCACATGGGGAGGAGACGGCGCCTACCATTCCATGGAAGGAGAAAGAAGCCTGGTCAGGCCTTCCCTCGTGGACCCCATCCCGCTGGCCTGTGGGCCAGGGGCTCCTGGCCTGCAGACCTCAGAGACCATGAAAGTCTGTTGTTCCGGCCGCCCAGCTTGTGGTTCTTTATGACAGCAGCCGGAGGGAGCTAACACACCTGCCCACTCACCTTTTGGGGTGACGGAAGCCAGCTGGGTGCAAGCATTGACTCCCCCACGGAAAGTGACCACGAACATAACCCGGTTACAGTCTGGAGCCATCGGATCACAGCCATCAGCATCGCCATGATGATTATTGGAGCCAGGGCTGCAGGCCTGCGGGGACTGGCCAATGGGAGCGTCGTCGTCGGATTCCTAGGGGCCTGGATGTCTCAGGGGAATTTTAAGCCTGTCCCTCAGATGCTCCAGGAACTGATGCCCACCAAGAAGGAGCAGCTACACAGCCAGGTCACGGCCATCGCCAGGGACCTGAAGGGGATGGACATCAAGCAACTGACGAAGCAGGTCATGGCCAACAAAGCCATGCAGGAGAAGCTGCTGGAGTGACCATGTGGGCTTGATCCCCAGTAGGGGGCGTGCAGGAGGCAGTCGATCCATGATTTTCTCTCATCATGGATGTTTCTATCTATCTCCCTCTCTGAAACCAATAAAAATAAATTTTAAAAAGCCCTAACTGGTTTGGCTCAGTGGATAGAGCGTTGGCCTGCAGACTGAAGGGTCCCAGGTTCGATTCCGGTCAAGGGAATGTACCTTGGTTGCAGGCATATCCCCAGTAGGGGGTGTGCAGGAGGCAGCTGATTGATGTTTCTCTCTCATCAATGTTTCTAACTCTCTATCCCTCTCCCTTCCTCTCTGTAAAAAAATCAATAAAATATATTACAATAAATAAATAAATAAATAAACAAATGTCTTTAAAAAAAGACATAAGTGGTCAGCTTCAGTGCAAGAAAAGCAAATCGAATCATTACATATCAGTGCTCATGCTTAAATCAGTGGCTAGGAGCCAAAGGATGAGCCATTAACAGGAAAAAATAAACAACTCTTTGAAGTTGAATATCATTTCTTGCCTAGTTCATTCTTAATTGGTAGGAGTCTATTCATTCCTCAGATTTATTATAGATATTAAAAACCGGAATTAAATGCCTTCCCAAAAGCCAAGGTATTAAGTAGCTAAGGAGGAGGGCATCTTCCTACAATTGTTTCCCAAGTAGGAACATGACACTCACTTTGTCTCTTAGGTTGAGCCCAATTACATGTTTGTGTCTATTAACAGTGAGTTCCTTTTTAGTGTTGGTTTCAAGGAAAGACATAACCCCTGTTCTGTGGAATTTTGTAATTTGATAAAATGTCAGCTGTCAAAATGTGAGGGGGCGGGAAGAGCCTTTCCTAGTGAATGCTGGTACGCCAGTTGCACGCACTTAAACCACAGAGCGCACGGATTGGTGAACGTTACCTCAGCACAGCTCCCTCCACACGCGCTCACAGGAGCTGCTGGAAAAAACGGGCTGTGCCCTAGACACACGAATGCGGTTTTAAGAGTGTTCGCTGCAGTTGTGTTTGTAACCATGAGAAACTGGGTCAGCTTAAGTATCCGTCTGACGAATGTACCTAGAAATCGGACCACATTCACCCAATCGGAGCATTAGTTGGTGGTGAGAATGAAGAAAGGGGAGCTGTGTGCTTGATTGGATGGATCTTACATGGTGCTGAGTGAAACAAAAGGGCCGGTTACAGAACAAAACACAGAGGGTGCTAACGCACAGAAAAAACACATACGGTAAAGCTGGTGACCATGCTGCACGCAGTTTATGAACACGTTATGTAGTAACGGCATCAAAATGTGGATGGGTGTTTTGGAAGAATGCTGGGATGGAGGTAGGGAAGGGGGGAAAGAACTGGGATCAGCGAGGGCTGTGGCGGAGACCGTATTGCGATTTATTTCTCACAGGAACATCTCAAGCAAGCACGGTGCTGGCAGGACTGGCTGGCTCTGGGGCACACAGGGCTGGTGCTGGGACTCCCTGCTGAGGTGTGTTCTGAGGATTTCACAGAAGAAAAGGAAAGTGCTGGTGTTGCCAATCACGCTTGGGAGGCGGCAGAGGGTCCTTCGGGCACTACTTGCCCCAGGACTTGTGCGCTGGCCCTTGCGGGGAGCTACACCCTCGTTACCCTCATTCAGCCTTGACCGTCTCCCCGTCGGCAGGGACACCGTTAGGTCCCTGGCCACACGGGATCGTGGGAGGGCGTGGCTGCGAGTGGACAGGTCGGCGGACTGACTAGTCCTGCACCTCCCGCAGGTTCCTGAAGCCGCCAGGGCTTTCCTTGGAGAAAGGAAGACAGAATCTCCGAGTTCTACCTCTGCCCCGCGGGACCAGCTCAGCGCCAGTCGCCAGCGAGGTCTGCAAACGCTTCTTGGAGGTTGTTCTTCCTTCGTTCTTTCTTCTGATCAACACGCGGTCCAGGGATACTTGCCTGGGTCCCATACCCAGGTGCCTCACCCAGGCCGCCCCGGACCCGGGCAGTGGGGGACCCGGGTCCCCAGCCCTCAGCCCGGAGGGAGCGGGCGCGGGCTGCGGGGTCCCGGGGGCGCCCGCGGGGTCGGTGTGCGGCCCAGGCTCCTCTCCGGCGCCTCCCAGACCTGCGTGTCCCCCTGGGCGTCTGGGTCCCGGAGGCAAAACGACCTGTTCTCCGGGGTTCTCCCAGCTTCTGCCCACACTGACCCCGCCGCCAAGTCCCAGAGCTGGGGGCTCCCCGGTGCCCCGCGGGGGGGGACGTCTGGGGGTGCACGGGGGGCTGCAGGGGGCTGGGGGGGGAGCCCGGGGAGGGGGAGGAAGAGGGGCCCCTCGTGCAGAGCCGGGCTGGAGGGACACCCGGCACCCGGGCGCTGGCTGGGCATCTCCTCGCGGTGGGCGCGCGGACAGAGCTGGGGCCGCCGGTGCCGCAGACCGGCCTGGGCGGGGGCGCTGAGCCCCGGGGTCGGGGAGGGGCCAGGGTCACAGGGGCGCCACCCCGGGGAGAGGGCGTGGGGGCTCGGCTTCGCCCGCCCCCGGCCCCTCCCCGCCCGGTCCCCGGCCCGCGCCGCCGCCGCCGCCCAGAGCGGTCCCCACGCCGGTCCCGGCGGCCGAGCCCCCCGCCTCCTCCTCCTGGAGCCCCCTCCTCCTCCCTCCTCCCCCTCCTCCTCCTCCTCCTCCTCCTCCTCCTCCTCCTCCTCCTCCTCCCCCTCCGCCCGGAGCCCCCCGCCCCCGCGGCCGCCCCGAAGACCCGGAGGGCGGACCGGGCGGCGGTGCCAGGGGTCTGCTCCCGCGGGCGCCTCCGCGGATCCGGGTTTGCCGGGCGCCCCGGGCCGGGCCGGAGCCGGAGTGCGGGCGGCGGGCCTCCCTGGACGGCGCGGGCGCGGGGCGCGGGCGGACAAAGGCCCAGGTAGGCGCGGGCGCCGGCGCCGGCGGGGGCGCGGGGCGGCTCCGGGCCCGGGGCGCGGGGGGCTCGCCCTGCCCAGCCGCCGCCCGAGGAGCCCGAGTGCGGGGCGGGGGCACCTCCCGGCCGGACCCGCGGGAGGCGGCGGGCTTCGGGCTCAGCCCGGGGGGTGCGGGGACCTGTGCCCCGCCTCGTGCGCGCGTGTGAGCGTGTGTGTGTGTGTGTGTGTGTGTGTGTGTGAGAGTGTGAGTGTGAGTGTGAGAAAGGAGAGAGAGGGAGAGGGAGAGGGAGAGGGAGAGGGAGAGGGAGGGAGAGGGAGGGAGGGAGGGAGGGGAGGCGCTGGCGCAGGGACGCGGCCCCATCCCCGGGGAGCGCGGGCCGGGCCGGTGACAGCGGGCCCGGTGCGCTCCGCGGCCGGAGGTGCGGCTCCGCTCCCCGCCGGGCCGGAGGACACGGGCTTCTCGGGGCCCGGACCGCCGTGGGGCGCCCTCCTCGGGGCGGCGGCTGCGGGCGGCGGGGCTCGGGCGGCCCCGGGGCCGGGCGGGAACAAAGGCCCCTCCCGGAGCCGGAGGGGCGCGGGGCCGGGGCCGGGGCCGGGGGCGGGCTGTCCGCCCGGGGAGGACGGCGGCAGAGAGGAGCTGCCGCTTTGCTCGCAGACACTTTAATACACTTTTATTGGGAAGTCAGTGCACTCCGGGGCTTGAGCGGTGTCTGGGCATCTGTGAAACAGGAGATGTGCACACTGAACTTGAATAAAAGCTTGTGTTCCCAGTGAGGTCGTTCCGAGTGGCGGGATTTTAATCCTGGGAGGAGGAGGGTCCTGAGCGTCATTGTATCCGGGGTGTGTCCCCCGAAAATGTATACACACTCTGAGTCACGATCAGTTCCAAGGGGTTAAATCTGAGAAGCAAGAGCCACCCTCCCGCTGTCCGCTGTACAGGGTGCGCACATGGGGGGGGGGGGGGCACAGAAAGGCTGGGATCCTGTCGCCGGTGAGCACCGCTTGGCAGGAAAAAGGTTTGGGAAGTTCGGAAGGCCAATTCCAATTCCACCTCTGTTTGTTTTATTTTTATTATTTTCCTCTGTCATGTAAAAGCTCTGTGTGGAGCAGAGCTGGCGCTGACTGGCTTCTTAGGAAGTCTTAAATCTCCGGGTGGCGTTGAAGGGTTCTTGCTCGCCAAGCTGTTGCTTCCAGAGTACCGTGTCTCGGGCTTTTCCAGAAAAGTCTGTTTCTGGGGAACAAAAAACCAAATCTCAAAAGGGAAGCAACAGAACAGAGCACCGCCGGCGAGGAGAGGTACCCGCAGGCCCTTCCCTGCCGAAACCGGGGTTCCCTGCCGAAATCGGGGTTCCCTGCCGAAATCGGGGTTCCCTGGCGCGCAGGGTGTGGAGTGGGGTGCTTCTGGTTCCCACGGCCGGACCAGTGCTGTGGGTTCCTGCCAGGACCGGTGTCCTCTGCGGAGTAAGGAGTGAGCTCGGGGTGAGCCCGAATGCCGTCCTGGCCTTTCCTGTTATTGTGGACGGTGTGGACGACGTGTTTGTGGCTTAGAACGGTCTTAGTGGATGGAATAGCCAGGTGGACCGGTACCTGGGATCTTCTACGGGCGTGTGTGTGTGTGTGTGTGTGTGCGCGTGTGTGTGTGTACGCTGCAGCGACACTTGAAATATCTGGATTTTCGTGCCGTCTTTTATTGTTGTTGTTATTTTTTTTTAATAGGAGAGTTTATAATCTGTCCAAAAGATTCATGCTTAGGGTGAAGCTGGTCACGCTTTCATTTCGTAAGCGGCTTACTGGCCTCTGGCCTGGTGGGTGTCCACTCTCGTATCACCCCTTTACTGGACGCTAGAAAACTGTGTCTGGCTCGTGGTTCGGTGTTTGAGTTAGAGAATCCAGGGTGTTCTTTACCCGCCAAATGATGGGCTCCTCGAGGAAAGACATTGGCGCCTTCATTCTGTCTGAATTCCTCTGGTGCCGAGGCGTGGCAGGTCCCAGATGTTTAAAATCTCCTTTTTTTTGGGGGGGGGGGGGACAGCCTGTTTCCAGGACTGCATGGAGAAGCCAATCCTCTCAGACCCGCATGACAAACGTGATCCACCAGGTTCCTGCTGATTTACTATGGAAACCGTGGCCCCGGCTCCCAAAGTAGAAACATGTTACAATGAACTTCTTTGCCCTCATCCCTCAGCTTCAGAAGTTGTCAACATGTTGTCAGTTTTGTATCTTCTAGCTTCTGCCTCCCCACGTTGCAGCTCTGCGGGGCTACTTTGTAAATTCGAGACATCCTATCCCATACCCCTTAGTGTCTGACCTTGCGTTTGCCTGGCAGTGGGTGAGAAGGGCGTGTCTTTGGGCTCAGCAGGAGGCCGGTTTGCCTGGAGGCTGTGTGACCTGAGAGTGAGTGAGGGACCTGCCTCCGTTTTGACCTTGAGAGCCTGGCTTCTCACCTCTGGGCTCAGGTTCTCATCTGTGCACCGGAGAGGGTGGCCAGGAGGTCTGTGAACTCTTAAAACCGTGGTCGGCAAACTGCGGGTCACGAGCCACAGGCGGCTCTCTGGCCCCTTGAGTGTGGCTCTTCCACAAAACACCACGGCCTGGGCGAGTCTATGTTGAAGACGTGGTGTTAGAAGAAGTTTAAGTTTAAAAACTGTGGCTCTCCAAAGAAATTTCAGTCGTTGTGCTGTGAATAATTGGCTCTGTGGACTAAGGAGTTTGCCAACCTCTGTCTTAAACACAGAAACGAAAGCCTGCTGTAAATTGTGTGTTTACCCTCCATCCGGTCTGTAAACCTTTTTTTTTAAAAAAAATATATATTTTATTGATTTTTTTACAGAGCGGAAGGGAGAGGGACAGAGAGAAACATCGATGAGAGAGAAACATCGATCAGCTGCCTCTTGCACACCCCCTACCGGGGATGTGCCCGCAACCAAGGCACATGCCCTTGACCGGAATCAAACCCGGGACTCTTCAATCCGCAGGCCTACGCTCTATCCACTGAGGCAAGCCGGTTTCGGCCAGTCTGTAAATCTTGATCAATGGCAGATTTCTTCCCTGCGGGCAGGCTGGTATTAACTGTGGAGTGACTGGCATCTTTGGTCGATCAGGAACCCTGAACATGTTCTTGACTCAAACAGATCTTACCATTTGCTGAGCTAAGGGAAATACACTGAGCGGCCAGATGATGATCTCTGAACGCATAATCATCTGGCCACTCAGTGTACTTCTCTTGAGCACCTCGTTTATTTGATATCAAAGATACTATAACTTGTGCACCTGATCGGTTTTCCGCTTTGCACTGGCTGACAGAAAGCTCAGGGCAAACAGGCGGTTGATCTCCAGCAAAAGTCTAGAATACTTTTGGATCCCCTTGGAGATACAAACACACCAAGTGGCCAGATTATTTATTATGTGTTCAGAGATCATCATCATCTGGCCACTCCGGGTAAATCAGACAGAGAATGACAAATGCCACCTGATTTCACTTATACGTGGAATCTATAGGACAAAATAAGCATGGAAATAGATTCGTAGATACAGAGAGCAGATTGGTGGCTGTTGGGGGTGGCTGACAGAAGAGTTATGGAGAAACCTTGTGAGTAACTATTTCTGAGTCGGGAGGGATACGGAGAGGAAATGCCCATTGGCGCGGTCGGTTGAGAACACCCTGTGTGACAGGCCGCGGTTGTCACTGCATGTTTCTTCGTGGGAGGTCTGGTCTGGCCCGGTGCGTGGCAGGGGCCGGAGGGATCGAGGGCCTCCGCTCACCATTGAGCCTCCCTCCCACCTGCCCAGCACGATGGCTGGCCCGCAGAAGGCGCTCAGTAAGTATGTGAGGGATGAAGGAGCTTCTGTGCTTCAGGGCGCGGCCCGAGCTCCGGCTGGAGAGCCGCGCCTCATGCCGCGGAAACCATTAGAGGACAATTAAGGGTTCCGTTTTGAGCCGAGACCGGTTTGGCTCAGTGGATAGAGCGTCGGCTTGGGGACTGAAGGGTCCCGGGTTTGATTCCGGTCAAGGGCATGTACCTTGGTTGCGGGCATATCCCCACTAGGGGGTGTGCAAGAGGCAGCTGATCGATGACTCTCATCGATGTTTCTAACTCTCTATCTCTCTCCCTTCCTCTCTGTACAAAATCAATAAAATATATTAAAAAAAAAAAAAAAAAAAAAAGGGTTCCATTCTGAGGTCTTGACTCCACACGGAGGAGGCCCTGAGTCGAGGGGCCAGCTCGCTTTGGATCTGTCCAGTAAGAGCAGCTGCTGCGCGCCGAGCCGCGCCTCCCTCCGGGGACGGGACGGGAGGGAAGGCCGGAGGGGAACGGAGCGAGGCGGCCACTGGGCGCGTTTCCGGGGATTCACGCCGCCGTTCGCTCCGCTGTGTTCGGGTCCGAGCGATCGCCGTGCAGGAATGGTTACGGGATCGCTGCCCGGGCCTTCGCCGCGGGAGGTCCTTTCCGCGCGTCTGTGCTGGGTGCGGGACCGCTGCTTCTCCCGGGCCTGTGACCTCCGAACGGCGGCCCCGCTTCGCAGAGGAGCAGAGCCCGTCCTGGGCTGGGACTGGTGTCACCAACGCGGTCTTCCGTCAACGATTCGGTCCCCCGTGGAAGGGAATAGAAATGCCTCGTTGGGCCCTGGCCGGCTTGTCTCAGTGGATGGAGTGTCGGTCTGTGGACTGAGAGGTCCCAGGTTTGATTCCCGGTCAGGGCACATGCCCGGGTTGTGGGCTCTGTCCCCAGTGGGGGGTGTGCAGGAGGCAGCCCATCAGTGATTCTCTCTCGTCATTGATGTTTCTGTCTCTCCCTCTCCCTTCCTCTCTGTAATCGATTATATATATATTTAAAAAGATGAACTTAAAAAATAAACTAAAAAAAAAAAAAGCCTCATTGGCATTTTTATTACTGTTTTTGTTCATCTTCACCCGAGGGTATTTTCCCATTGACTTTTAGGGAGAGTGGAAGAGAGAGGGACAGACAGAGAGGAACACGTTGATTGGTTGCCTCCTGCATGAGCCCCGACCAGGGCCCCGGGCCGGGAAGAGCCTGCAACCGAGGTACCTGTTCTTGACAAGAATCAAACCCGAGACCCCTTGGTCTGCAGGCCACCACTCTGTGCACTGAGTGGAACCGGCCAGGGCCTTGTTGGGACTTCTAACCCCTCGGTTTGCATTTATCTGAGGTCGTTTCCGTGGGACCGGCTCAGACCGGCCCTGGGTGCTCCCTGCGAGCCTCCGTTAACGTTGTGAGAGGCTGGCCAGTTCCCGGGGGCTTCTCCCGGGAGACAAGGGCCAGGGCAGCCTCAGCCTTCCCTGCCCCAGCCCCACTGCCTGGTGAACAAAGCAAGGAGCACCTGGATCTCAAACATTTTCTGCTGTGTGTGTTCTTTCCGGAAGGTTCTATAGCGTTATGTTTTGCGTTTGAGTCCGGGATCCATTTGGAGTTGACTTTCATGTAAAGTGTAAAGGTTTAGGTCACGGTCCGTTCCTTTGTCTGTGGGTGTTCAGTTGTTCCAGCACCAAGAAGGCGACCCTCCCTCCATCGAATTGCTTTTGCATTGATTTCTTATAAGATCTTAAGAATTGAAGACAGTAAAGCAACAAGCAGACTGTCAAATTACAGCCGGGAGGGTAGGGAGATCTGGGGGAGATAAGAGATCAACCGAAGGACTTGTATACATGCATATAAGTACAACCAATGGACACAAAACTCTGGGGAGGGAGGGTATGTATAGAAGGGGGGGGCAATGTTAAAATATGCACACAGATAATAATTTAATTTAAAAAATCAATAAAATATATTAATAAAAAAGATTTTAAGAATTGGTGCTTTTAAAATTTATTTTTATTTTATTTTTAAATATATTTATTGGTTTCAGAGAAGAAGGGAGAGAGAGAAACTTAGAGACAGCAGCGAGAATCATTGATCGGCTGCCTCTCCCCCCACTGGGGATCGAGCCCGCAACCTGGGCACGTGTCCCTGACTAGCATTGAACCTGGGACCCCTCAGCTTTCAGGCTGATGCTCTATCCACTGAGCTGAACCAGCCAGGGCAAGAATCGGTGCTTTTTATTAACAAGGGTAAAACAAGGTGCTCATGCGCGTGTGTCCAATATATTAGGCCATAAAAGTGTCTAAGCCCCAGCCAGTTTGTCTCAGTGGACAGAGCATCGGCCTCCAGACGGAAGGGTCCCGGGTTCGATTCCGGTCAAGGGCACATACTTCAGTTTCAGGCTCCTCCCTGGCCTGGGCCCTAGTCAGGGTGCGTGCAGGAAGCGTTTCTCTCACATCAGTATTTCTCTCTGTCTTTCCATCTCCCACTCTAAAAATCAATGGAAAAAATATCCTCGGGTGAGGATTTAAAAAAAAAAGTGCTCCAGTGAGCACAGTCACCTGGAGTTGCTCTGTAGCCCATTCCAGGCACCAGGAGGCCCGCAGGCTGCTCGGCGGCCAATGCTGGAGGTCAGGACCCGGTGGCAGTGGGGTGGGGGTGCAGGCCAGGGCTCCGGGGATCTGGGGGGAGGGAGGCCGAGTGCCTGTGGCCTTTCCCTGCCGCTCTGCAGCTGGACAGCCTCCCTCTCCTGGCAGGGGTGGGGACAGTGGGCACAGCCGGGTCAAGCTGGGGCACCCTGACCTTGGGTGGCGTTGACCTTGTGGTGGGCACAGGCATGACCTGGTCGGGCTCCCACTTGCTCTCCCGGCAGCTGCGGGAGGCCCTGTGACCTCTGGCTGACGGCAGCTGGCGGCTCCTGCAAGGCCCCCTCCCCCCCCTCCCCCCAGCAGGCCGTGCTAGAACCCGTGCACAGGACACACAGGGCTCCAGTGAAATGTGGGAAGTGTGGGCTGACATTTTTAAACATTGTCACCATTTTAAAAGGTTTTTGTTTCACTCAGACATGTGTCCTAGACAGGACAGTTAGATGGACCGGGAATCCCTGTAGCTGAGACAGTCCCTGCAAACACTCCACTCTCACTGGAGCTTTGCCGGGAAGACCCGAAAAAAAAAAATCAAAAAGGTTTTCTCACTGGCTGAGTGTGGAGGGAGCTCTGGCCCCGCTGAGCAGGCGGCCCATGAGGTGTGGGCGCAGGGGTCAGCCTGGGAAACCCCGCAGGGCCAAAGGGTGGGCGAGGGAGGGCGGCTGGGCCAGGCCCCCCCGGAGGAGCGTTCGTTCCCACCCCCGCTGTCTGGGCTGGGGCTGAGGACATCAGAGACGTGTCTGAACGCTCTCTTCTGGCCCTGCCCGCTCCCATCCTGCTGTTCACGCCGGCAGGAGCCAATCCATAGCATTTGCATTCGCCACTTACACCAGCCCCTGCTCTCTGCTGGGGAAATGCACTGATAAAAAAGAGTAGAAGGCACCCCTCCCGCCCCCTGAGGTAAAACATTATATGCGTTAACTGCAGAAAACATACAACACAGACAAACTGAAAACCGGAGACTGTGATTCCTCTACCTGGACACAGCCGGGGAGCATGGGGGGAGTTCTTCCTGACTTAGAAAACACCGCTGTCATCCTGGGACACTGCTTCCCGCTAGGTGTGCCCGGAACCTTTACCCAGGCCTTCCTCTGAAAAGGGGCTCCCCATCGTTTGCTGTCTGCAGAGCGTTTTTTCTCACATCCTCTACGCAGTTTCCTTACAATGTGGGATTGTTCACCTTTTTAAAACAATTCCCACCCGAGGACACGCTTTCATTGACCACTAGAGAGAGAGAGAAGCATCAAAGTGAGAGAGAAACATTGAAGAGTTGCCTCCTGTATGTGCCACAACCTAGTCATGTGCCCTGACCAGGAATCAAGCCCACAACCTTCTGGTGCACTAGACCAGTGTTTCCCAACCTTCTCTCATGATGAGAATCACCTGGTGGAGTTGTTAAAACACAGATTCCTGAATCCCAACTAAGAAGTGCTAAACTAGAATTTTTGGGAACATATAGGTAAAATTGTATACTTAACTAGTGCTCTAAGACAGATGTTATATACAGAGCACTAAGTTAGGTATGCAATTTTACCTATATGTTCTCAAAAATTCTAGTTTAGCACTTCTTAGTTGGGATTCAGGAATCTGTGTTTTAACAACTCCACCAGGTGATTCTCATCATGAGAGAAGGTTGGGAAACACTGCACTAGACCACAGGAGTGCCACGCAGGTGTGAGCGGTCCCACGCTGAGGCCGGGACAGGGGCCCTCGGGAGTCCGTACAGCCCCCCTCTCTGCGGAGCCCAGGGCTGCCTCCCCCTCCTTAGGGCACTCACCGTGTGCTGACTGAGTGACTGGCACTTTGCCCGGCTAGGCCGTGAGCGCCTCTGAGGCTGGGAGCAGGTGCCCTCCAGCTCGGTCTCCCCAGTGCCTAGTGCTGTGCTTGGCTCAGAGCGGGTACTTTAGAGATGTTGGTTGAATCCATTCATCTATCTGTCCCACCACCTACCAGTCCATCCATCTGGCCATCCATTTATTCTCCATCCATTTTTCTGTCCATCCATCCATTCACCCATCCATCCATCCATTCATCCATCCATCCATCCATCCATCCATCCATCCATCCATTTATCCATCCATCCATCCATCCATCCATCCATCCATCCATCCATTTATCTGTCCATCCATCCATTCATCCATCCATTCATCCATCCATCTGGCCATCCATTTATTCACCAGCTGTCTGTCTATTTATCTATCTATCCACCCATCCAAACCTTCATTCATGCATTTATCCACGATCCATCCACCCACCTATCCCCCCCCCCCACTTGTCCATTTACCCACACATCCATCCATCCACCCACCCACCTGTCTGTCCATCCCTTCACCCGCCACCCGCCTGCTCCTCCGTCCTTCTCCCCATCTGCTCACTCAGGCCTCCGTGAGGCCCTCCCCGAGCAGCACCGAGGCCTGGTGTTGGGGCCGGTGCCGCAGACACAGAGACCGAGTCAGATGCAGACCCGGCTCCCAACAGCTCTGAGGTGGGAGCAATGAGAGGAAAATGCGGTAAATAAATAAAAATAACGGAATGAAAAAGTATTGTCCCCAAACCTGTGACTCTAAGAAGACACTTGTTTTTTTTTCTTTATCTTAAATGAGGTGGATGTGAACGAGGCAGCCTCTCACGGTGGTGCGTCCCGGGTCTGGGCCCCCTGAGATTGCCTGGCGCCATCTGGCGCTTCCTCTGCAGGAGCCTGTGAGGGGGGATGCTCCCCCTGGGGGGGGGAGAAGGGGGGTTTGCGTGCGGAGGGCAGGGCCGGGGCACTGACCCTGTGGCTTCCAGGTGACCCGTTGTCCCGCCTGCGTCTCCCCAGGAGGAAGGCTGCCTGAAAGGACCAGCAGGTGTCCCCTGGGCAGAGCGCCCCCCCCCCCCCGCCGGGAGCAGGGGTGATGGCACAGGGACCTGCGAGCGGAGGCTCTCTCCGCTGACATTATTCTGCATTCAGTTTTGTGACACGCTCAGACCCCTGAGGGCCAGCGTTCCTTCATTCACCTTCTCCAGCAGCCCTGGTGACCTCCTTTTGCGAGAATGTATCCTAGGAATAAAAATCCATGCATGGCCCTAACCGTTGTGGCTCAGTGGATAGAGCGCCGGCCTGCGGACTCAAGGGTCCCAGGTTCAGTTCAGGTCAAGGGCATGTATCTTGGTTGCAGGCGCATCCCCAGTGGGGGGTGTGCAGGAGGCAGCTGATTGATGTTTCTCTCTCATTGATGTTTTTGACCCTCCCTCTGTCTCCCTTCCTCTCTGTAAAAAATCAATAAAATATATTTTAAAAAATCCATGCATGGACATAATATATTTTTATGGGTGTCAGAGAGGAAGGGAGGGGGAGAGAGAGATAGGAACATTGATGATGAGAGAAAATCATGGATCGGCTGCCTCCTGCACCCCACCACTGGGGATGAGCCCTCAACCTAGGTACGTGCCCTTGGCCAGAATCGAACCTGGGACCCTTCAGTCCGCAGGCTGATGCTCTATCCACTGAGCCACATTGGTGAGGGCTCTGTTCTCCGTCCTCAGTAGAAGGTGTTCGCTGCGGAAGGCAGTTTGGGTGTGATGACGAGGCCTGGTGAAGACCCGCAGAAGGAAGGAGCTTGCTGCCGGGTCTGTAGGGGACGAGCTGCCGAAGGTCAGGGTCAGGGGCGGGTGCCACAGCCCAGCAGCCTGAGCGGCGTCAGCAGCAGGTCCTGGGAGGCCAGGGGGCAGCGCAGGCAGAGCCGAGGCTCTGACTTGAGGACAAAGCCAGGGGCGGCCGGTGGGCCCGGCAGACCTCTCGGAGGGAGGTGGCTGTGACAGACGGGTCCGCTCTGGCCCAGGAGCCCGGGGACTGGGTCGAGCAGGACAGAGGTCCCCTTGGCCTCCTCAGGCCATTGTCCAGCGCCCAGAAGTCTAGACGGGACACGGAGATGGGTAGAGAGGCCCCAGACGTGGGGTCCTGATGGCTTTGTGCTCCCATCCCGTCGCCCCCTCTCCCCGGTGTCCTTGGGCACGCGACCCCGTCTCTGTGGCCCTCCCCTCCCCTCTCCCAGGGGCTCCGGGCGCTGCGTGGGGGTGGCCCGGAGCGGCGTGCAGGGTGCCGGGCAGACGTAGCCCCCCGGCGGGCCTGTGCCCCCTCCCCGGGCACAGCGCCCTCCGGGGGCTGGGAAACAGCGCTTGGGTATTTTTGCGTCGGCCTCGCAGTGCGTGTGCCACGTCCGGCCGAACATCCTCTTCCCCCAGGAGGTCAGCCTGACCTCGCCGTCTGGGGCGGACTTGGCCTTGGTGCGCTTTGGTCTTATCATCACTTCCCGTGCCATGCCTTCCAGAGCACGTTCTCTGCGGCACCGGCCGGACCGACCCCGCAGGGGTGCGGCCCCTGCCTGGCCCCGGCGGCAGAGCCGGCTCTCCTCAGGGGAGCACCGTGCCAGGGAGCTTCCGGCCCGGCTCCTCTGATGGAGGGAGCCCTCAGACCGCGTGCTGGCCAGTGTGTCACCAGCAGAAGTCATTTGGGGAGGGGGTTCCCTCTGGGAAAACAGCTGCCCAGCCACCCATGGCCCCTGGTAGGGAGGAGCCGTGCCCCGGCCTCTGCCATCCGCCTCCTCCAGTCTGGAGGAGGGACTGCAGGTGCCCCTTCGAGGCAGAAGCTTGGGTCCTGGATGTCAAGGTCAAGGTGGCTCCCGGGCCTGGGCTCCTCCCTGCGGTCTTGTTACCTGGGAGGGACGAGTCCCTGTCGGGCTGACGCACAGACTGGGTTTCTTTTCTTTTTTTAAAAATTTTATTGATTTTTTTACAGAGAGGAAGGGAGAGGGATAGAGTGTTAGAAACATCGATGAGAGAGAAACATCAATCAGCCGCCTCCTGCACGCCCCCCACTGGGGATGTGCCCGCAATCAAGGCACATGCCCTTGACCAGAACCGAACCTGGGACCGTCGAGTTCGCAGGCTGACGCTCTATCCACTGAGACACACCGGTTTTGGCCCCCAGTGGGGTTTTCATCCCCCCGGGGGTGCTCTCACCTGCAGGAGCTGAGGCTGCCGGAGGGCCCACCTGGCCCGGCTCTGGGTTGGATGGGTGCCTGCCCGCCAGGGCATGTGGGCCTCGGTCTGTGCGCTCTGGTCCTCCGTCTGTTCTGCATCGCGCTGCCCGAATGGACTCCAGTTTGATGGCATGTCATGTTATACCCCCGCCCCCCATTCATTCCCACAAACTGCACGTGCGAATTAAAAACATTTTTTAAAATTGATTTCAGAGAGGAAGGGAGAGGGGGAGAGACAGAAACATCAAGGATGAGAGAGCATCATCGATCGGCTACCTCCTGCGCACCCCACACTGGGGATCGAGGCTGCATGTGTCCTGACAGGAACCGAACTGTGACCTCCTGGTTCCTAGGTGGACGCTCAGCCCCTGAGCCACACCGGCCGGCTGCAGGCGGCCGCTTGTAAAAAACATATAGAAACATACAGAACCTTAGAAACAAACAAACAAACAAACAAAGGGTCTCCCATTGCATTTCTCCAAACGCCCGCCGTTCACATGTGAGTGTGTTTCCTTCCAGTCTTTTTCCCAGTGCGGTCCAGGCGTACGGGGATGCCCGGAGCTGGGACGGGAGGGACCCCGAGTCCTGTCCCCGCGCCCCCGGGCTGCGGCCGTGCGTCCCGCTGTGGGAACGGGCCGTGCTAGCTGTGTGGACACCGTCCTCGGGCGTGAGTCAGCCTCAGCGGGCACGGAGTCAGGAATGCCCAGTGATTCCCGGAGAAGACCTCAGCAAAGCCCGGGGTGCTGGGTCATCCTCTCCTTAGTTCTTACTTCTTGAAAAGGAGCCTGACCCGAGAGCACTCTGTCCATAAACACTCTCCTGCTACTTATTTCTGTACGAGGTCGAGGCCCCGGGGGCAGCCGATGGCGAGAGGCTTCTGGAAGCTCGGTCGTGGGGGTGGGCACGTCCGTCCGTGGCCCCCCCCCCCCCCCCCCCGCGGTGTCTCATAAATGGCCTCCTGGCTGGCCTTCCTCCTGAAGGGCAGAGCTGATAAAGGTTTGCTTCCGAAGGGCAGAGCTGATAAAGGCCCTTATCTCCTCCTGCGAAGCCTTTGTTTTTGTTTTAAGGTTCAGCGCAAACGTTAGCAGCGCAAAGGAAAGAAAAAAAAAAAAAAGGCAGGCACTGGGTCATTCTGACCCAGAAACCAACCAAAATACTTCTAATTACCGGAGCGCCAGCGATGAGTCACGCCGGCGGGAGGCTGCCTTGCCCTCGACGTGTCTGTAACCGGACTCATTGTGCGCGTTTGCTCAGCGTGTTTGGGTTCCGAGGGGAGGGGGTGGGGAGGGGGCGGGGGTGGGGGGTGGGGAGGGAGGGGGCGGGGGGTGGGCTGCGGGGCCGTGGGAAGGGAGTTTCGTGCTGTCAGGGCTCAAGCCTCCCCAGAGCAGGGCTGGGGCTCCATCGGAGCCAGCACGATGGGGAGCCCCATAAACCCTGCGCTTGGCCGAGCGCCCGCCGAGGGCCAGGCCGTGGGAGAGCCGCTGTCTGTCTGGCCCTGGTGTCTGTCCGGGAGCTCCCGGCCGCCTGGCGAAGCCAGCATTGCTATCTGCCTTCTGCCGAGGTGGGGGCGGCCCTGGGCAGCTCCGCGCCTCGCCTGCCCAGGTGCAGAGGGCACCCGCAGAGGCTGAGGGAGCGAGGGGTGCCAGCGCCCAGCCCAGGGGCGGGGGGAGGGGGCAGCAGGGGAGAGCCTGGCCGGGAGGGGCCGCCAGAGTGTCTCCCAGTTGCTCAGTTTTGTAATTTTTGTTGTTGTCAGTCCTCACCTGAGGAAATTTTACCCACTGCTTTTCCGAGAGATTGGGAGGGGGGGGAAGAGGAACGTGGATGTGTCTTGAGAGAGACACATTGCACGCGCCCCATTGGGGGGGGCAGGGAGCAAACCCGCAACCCACATGTGTGCCTTTCACCAGGAATCGAACCCGTGACCCTTCGGTGCATGGGCTGGCACTCTAACCACCAAGCAACACCAGCCAGGGCTCCCGTTTGCAGCGTTTAAGCTCCAGACTCAGATGGCAGTGGGGGAGGGGTTGTCAATGTAGGCAAATAACACAAGGCTCAGCCGAGGGGGTAGGTGTGTGAGCAGCGCAGAGGTCAGCCTGACTGGTCCTCCAAAAAAAAAAAATGGCCCTAACCGGTGTGGCTCAGTGGATAGAGCGTCGGCCTGCGGACTGAAAGGTCCCAGGTTCGATGTACCTTGGTTGCGGGCACATCCAATAGGGGAGTGTGCAGGAGGCAGCTGATCGATGTTTCTAACTCTCTCTCCCTCTCCCTTCCTCTCTGTAAAAAAGAGAATAACCCAGCCGTTGCCTTTTGTCACGGGGGTAGATGACATGGAACCCTGGGTCCGGCCACGTCATCTCTGCAGACAAAGACAGGACCCTGGCGAGAAGGTGCCGGTCGGCGTTAACAGGAGCCAGTGGCTCCTGCCTTCTCCTTTCCTCCTCCCGCTGGGGTTCGGGCAGGATCCCGGATCCGTGAGCGCTCACGGCAGCGGAGCGCAGAGGCCGCTCCGGACCGCGCTGTGCCTGCCCGTTCCCGTCGTGGAGCTGATTTAAGTGGGAGGAGCGTAGAAACGGGCACCGGTGGCCTCAGGGGCTGTCCCCGGGCGATCACGGAGGGGGATCCCTGCAGGGGGCCGCTGCCCTCACAGCCCGGCCAGCCGCACGCCTGGGGCCTCGGGGGCAGCGGGGCGGGCTGCCCGGGCCCCGTGGCCGAGCCCCGCTGCTGCCGGGCCGTGCTCCCTGCCCGGAGGGAGCACAGCTCCCCGCTGGCAGAGACGCGCTGTGCCTGCGGGTCAGACGGACGGACCGCGCTGTACCTGCGTGGGGCACTCCGACCGGGCACAGCGCGGCGCTGACCGGAGGGAGCGTGGCCTCCGCCGTCTGGCCCGCGGGGGCCCGAGGGGGGCGGGGCCGCTCGCCGTGGCCCTTTTTCTGCTTTTTTCTTTCCTGGTTGGGCAGCCTCGGCTGCAGACACCGGCTTCGAGGCCCTTCGCCCGGCGGCGTGGCCCCTCTGCCTCCCGGGCGCGGGCTGGGCAGCCGGGTGCCAGGCCAGCCCAGCACTCGGCATCTTTCTTTTCTTTTCTTTCTTTTTTTTTTTTTTTTTTTTTTAAAAAAAAAAATATATATATTTTATTGATTTTTTACAGACAGGAAGGGAGAGGGATAGAGAGCCAGAAACGTCGATGAGAGAGAAACACCGACCAGCTGCCTCCTGCACACCCCCCATCTGGGATGTGCCCGCAACCAACGTTCATGCCCTTGACCGGAATCGAATCCGGGACCTTTCAGTCCGCAGACTGACGCTCTACCCACTGAGTCACACTGGTTTCGGCAACACTTGGCACCTTTCTCGGGGGCATGAGGCTGGTGGCTGGCGGGGGCCCGGCTGCCTGAATGACCAGGTGCCGCGTGGGCCTGGCCGTGGGGCCGTGCCGGTGGAGAGGGTGTGCCGGCTTCTGCTTCGTGGAAAGGACGGCCTCGGCCTGCCGAAGCCGAGTGGCCGCAGGGCACCTGCTTTGAGGAGGGCGGGGGCGGCCAGCCGGGGACTCCGCCCGGGGAGTGAGCGGCTGTTCTTCTGGGGGTCGCGTGTGTCCGAGGGGGTGGGAAGGGTGTGTTTGGCACACGGCGAACACGCGTGGCCGTGGCTTCGTCATACGTGATGTGGGAGAGGGACAGCACGCGGGGTCCTGCCTGGCTGGCTCCGGAGGGGTGTCTCAGGAGGGTTTCTTTCCGGAATGTCGTCCTGGCTTCCTCCTGCGGGGGCTGTGCCCTCCGCTCCCTTCCCGCTGGGCGGCCGCCGGGGGGAGGGGACCCACACGCTCTGAGGGTCTGTCTGGAAGCCGAGGGCGCTCCGAGCAGGTGCAGCTCCGTCCTGGGAGCAGCTGTTCGGGGTGACCACAGACAGGGCCCGCTCCGTCGGAGAGACAAGGGGGTTAGACAGAAGTCCAGCCCTTGGCCTGGCTGTCTTCTCTCCCTCCCTCCCTCCCTCCCCCCGCCCCCCTCCCTCCCTCTCTCCCTCCCTCCCCCTGCCCCCCTCCCTCCCTCTCTCCCTCCCTCCCTGGGGTGAGTTTATGAGTTCCTGGGGGGAACCTGGGTGGAATCTACATGAGAAAGGCGCTTCCTGCCCGGGGCCATCACCGGTTTATTGGGGACCCTCCTGCCGCTGGATGTGTTTATGGCCACATCATATACTCAGGCCACCGCCCTGCCCCTGAGGGACCGGCAGGACCAGGGCCCGGCTGAGGAGGAGGAGGAGGAGGAGGCGTGGCTTTTGCTTTCCAGAACTCTGGGCTCCTCCGTACCTGGGTGCTGGCCGGAGGGTCCTCGGGGTGCGCTGTAGGGACGCTGAGGACGGAACGGGGTCAGTGGGGCTCCGATCGGAGGGGGTTTGGGGTGCTCAGGGGCTGTGTCGCCCTGGCCGCGGGGGGAAGGTCAGGTACCTGCCTATGAGGCCCGGGAGGCGAGGGCGACCGGGACGGCCGTCTTCCAGGAGCGGGTGAGAGGGAGGCTGGGAGGACGGGTGTCTTGGACGGGATTCAAGAGGCAGATGGTGGTCGGGAGGGGAGGGACCCAGCAGGCTCCGTGGGGGTGGGTGTTCTCTCTCATGGACTTGAACTCCGGCCTTTGACTCGGAGTCCCCCCTTTCTTCTCTGCACGGCCACTTCCCGGGGCGAGGGGAGAGGACAGGGTAAGACCAGCGGGGACCCGAGCCAGCCAGCGAGTTTGCACCAGGAGGGCTCGGCCAGAGCTGGTGGCTGGAGGGTCGGACGGACCTTGTGCCCTGAGCTCCTCGGCCAGCGCTGTGTCCGCCCTCCGCCCGGGCTGCTGTGTCCCCGCTGGTCGCACGCCCTGCAGGACAGGCCCTCCGTGGGAAGTTAGGTGACCTGCCCCGTGCCATTGCCGCCGGCCTGCCCCAAGCCCTCCTGGCTCCACGGGGAGTCTGAGCTGGCCCCTGTCTCTGTGCTGTCCCCGCGCCCCCATCCCCCTGGGCTCCGGCCTCTGTAGGGCCCTGTGCTCTCATCACACAGTGGGCATCGCTCTGGGGCCAGTCGGGGTGCTCTGTCCCCCTTCCGCCCCGAGGACCCTTCTTTCCAGCTGCAAATGCAAGCTCCCAGACTCACCTCCTCCAGGAGGCCCTCCGAGATTGCCCTGAGGCAGGCCCTCCGCCCTCCCTCCCCTGCCTCCCCTCGGCTCCTGTCTCTACCAGAGACTGCCTCTTTTTTTAAATTATATTTTTATTGATTTTTTTACAGAGAGGAAGGGAGAGGGATAGAGAGCTAGAAACATGGATGAGAGAGAAACACTGACCAGCTGCCTCCTGCACACCCCCCACTGGGGATGTGCCCGCAACCAACGTACATGCCCCTGACCGGAATCGAACCTGGGACCTTTCAGTTCGCAGACCAACGCTCTGTCCACTGAGCCACACCGGTCTCGGCCGGAGGGCACCTCTTGCCGGCTCAGACAGCGGCCACATTCCCTGGACGCTGTCTCGCTCCCCTGCCTGCCTGCCTGCGGGCTTCTTCAGCTCAGGAGCCTGTCTCCCTCTGGCCCTCACCTCCACCGGGAGCGAGATCTCGGGGTCCCTCCAAACCAGGCACCTCACCTTTGTTAGGCGAAGCCCGGAGCCTGGAGGCGGAATCTCTGCTTTCACAGAGGAGCCAGTGTGGGTGACGTGGCCTCCGTGGCTCAGGGCAGACCCGCTGGTGAACTTGGCCCCGAGACCCCGAAGGCCCCGTGCGTCTTCTCTTCCCGCCTGGGGTGGCCCGGGGCGGTCCGTCCCCGCCAGACCCGCTGTCCGTGCGGCGCCGTCCCGCGCTCCGTGGGGGTGGAGACACGCGTGGGCTTGGCAGTGCGCCTGCAGTTCACCCCCCGCCGGAGGCGGGAGCCACGGACACGGCCCGCGGCCCGAGGGCGGACGCTGCGAGCCCCGAGGTGCCAGCGTGCTGCTGGGTCCGGGGCAAGGGGGGGCATGTGTTTTCCTCAGCGCCAGGCCGGGAGGGCCGGCCCGGGGCCGTGGGGGAGCAGGTGTCCGTGGGGAGAGAGCACAGGGCACCGGTGTACCCCGACGCTCCCCCCAGACCTGGTTTGGGCTGGAAGCCGTAGGTGAGCTTGGGGGTCCCGGGGCAGGTGGCCCCCGCGAATCCGCGTCCCGGTGCCCCTTAAGGCGGCTGGGAATTCAGTTCTTTCCCCGGGAGTCCAGGGCCTGGCACTCCGTCTCGCGTTTAGAAGCTGGAATCAGGAGCGGGGAGCCCTGCGTTCAGAGGGGGCTGGGGTTGGTGGCGTCTCTGCCTGCCGGCCGCCCTCCACACGTCCCTTCCTGTACCCCTCCCTGCGGCTCCGAGCCGGTCTTACAGGCGAGGGGACGGCAGCACAGAGAGGTTAGGCCACTTGCCTGAGGCTGCCCAGCCTGAGAAGGACAGCCGCCCTGAGGGAAGCCCCGTGGGCCTCACGCACAATCCCCGCTGTTCCCCGCCCCGCGGGGGGCCGTGAGGAAATGGGGTGCGGGGGGGGGGGCTGTCCGGGGAGTGACTGAGACCCTGTGGGCCCGGGGAGGGGCGGGGACCGAGGAGGGGGCGTTATCTCAGGAAGCTCCGGCCCCTCTCGGGGACTCATAGCCGCTGTTGGCAGACCGTGGCTCAGACAGAGGAGGCTGATAACAGGACAGGAGCAGCTCCGAGTGACCGCGGTGAGTGTCTGCGCGCCGTTAAGATAAGTGGCAGCAGCGCCTCTGAGAGCCTGGGCTTCGGAGAAGAAAGACAGACAGAGAGGGGCAGGGGCGGGAGCGCGGGGAGCTCAGGGAACGGGCTGGCGTCGGCGTCTCCGCTTTAATGGGGGGGGGGGCCGAGGGGCTGATGGGGCGACACTGTCCAGGCCCGGCCCCTGCTGGTGGGTCTGCCGGCCGCCTCCCCTCCCTCCCAGCTCCCTCCCTCCCTCCGCCACGGCTCTTCAGGCGGCACTCTCTCTCGGAATGCTCTCGGCTTTCTTTGTTGTCTGGAAATGCCTCTTCCAGGGCGCTGCCTTCATTTACCGCGGCGGCCTGTTCTCGTCCCCGCAGCCCCTTCGGTAAAGCCCCCTGAGAGAACTCACCTCCAGTTCTTAGTACATGTAAACACGCGCTGTGAAAAAGACATGCTGGCCGAAGCCGGTGTGGCTCAGTGGATAGAGCGTCGGTCTGCGGACTGAAGGGTCCCAGGTTTGATTCCTGTCAGGGGCATGTACGTTGGTTGCGGGCACATCCCCGGTAGGTGGTGTGCAAGAGGCAGCTCGTCGATGTTTCTCTCTCATCGACGTTTCTAGCTCTCTGTCTCTCTCCCTTCCTCTCTGTAAAAAATCAATAAAATATAAAAAAAAAGAAAAAAAAAGAAAAAAGAAAAAGACATGCTGTTCTGTTCTATTGTATTCTATTCCATTCCATTGATGCTATCCCATCCCATCCATCCCATCCCACCCCATCCCATCCATCCCATCCATCCCATCCATCCCATCCATCCATCCCATCCCATCCCATCCATCCCATCCCATTCTATGCTATTCGATTCCATTCCATTGGTGCTATTCTACCCCATCCCATCCCACCCCCTGCTCTCCCATGATGTACCTGCTCTCCCATGTTACTGTACGTGATGCTGTTCTGTGATTTAAGATGAAGAGCAGCAGCCCCTCTGTCCGCTGTGAGGCGCTGGGCAGCTGGCCTCTCTCGGGAGCACCTCCTTCCTGTTGGGGCGCACTCCCGGGGCGATGCTCCCTCAGCGCGGTCCCCCAGGCTGCACGGGGGGAGTGGGGGCTGACTGGGGGCCGAGCTTGGGGAAGCTCTCCTGGTCCCCGCGGCTCCCGGTGGAAGAGGGAGGGCCGGGGGCGATAGAGGCAGAGAGTCCAGGGGAGGCAGCGCTCCGGAGGGCGCCGGCCGCCCCGTCCTGAGATCGCCCTGCCCCAGCCGAACCCGCACCGGGGACTTCTCCCCTGCGCTGAGGCTACGGGCCGGGCCGTGCAAGAGCACTAACCCTCCGGCCGGAGCACAACGCGTCCCCGGGGAAGTGGGCGGCCGTCACCGCCTTCACGGCTGAGGAAGGAGGACGGACGAGAAAGACGATGATAAAGCCATTATTGCAAGAGGTTTGCAAAAAGAACAAAAAATTCAACCCGAAGGCATTGGGGAGAGGGTGAGGCGCACACACAGCGGGATTTCCCGACACGGACTCCCCACCCGGGGAACCTCAGGGAGGAGCACAGATCTCGGTGGCGGTTCTGGGCAGGACGGACGGGCGGTTAATGCTCTGTCCGTGCACATGGCCCCGGAGAAATGTGTGAGCCAACACGGCCCCTCCCGCATGGGGTCTGGTGCCGCCGTGAACGCTGCTTCCCGAGCGTCTGAGAGGCGGGCGAGGTGCTTAAGAAAGCCTCGGACATCGAGGTGTGGAGCGCCATGGCCGTGTGAGCGCCGAGGGCCGCCCTCTCCCTCCCCCGGTCCTGGAGGGAGTTCAGGCTGGCAGAGCCCGCAGGGACAGGGTGGCAGACGGACGCTGCCACAGTGACAGACTGATGCCCGATGCACCGTGCTGACCCAGAGGAGCGTCAGGGAGGACCACGCCCGCTCCGGAGCGGGCACATGACGGGGACGGAGAGTGAAGTGGCAGCCGCCTGGGGCTGCGGGGCGAGGGGCGGGCGTTTGGGAGTGATGGTAATGGGTGCAAGGTTTCTTTTCAGAGTGATGAGATGGTCTAAAATGGGCCCTGACTGGTTTGGCTCAGTGGATAGAGCATCGGCCTGTGGACTGAAGGGTCCCAGGTTCGATTCTGGTCAAGGGCATGTACCTTGGTTGCGGGCACATCCCCAGTGGGGGGCGTGCAGGAGGCAGCTGGCCGATGTTTCTGTTATCAATGTTTCTAACTCTCTCTCCCTCTCCTTTCCTCTCCGTAAAAAACCAATAAAACATATTTAAAAAAAGAAAAGAAAACGAAATGGTCTAAAATGGATGATGCGGCCCTGGCCGGTTTGGCTTGGCGGATAGAACGTCGGC
The DNA here is from genome assembly GCF_964339955.1 of Pipistrellus hanaki. Classification (NCBI taxonomy): domain Eukaryota; kingdom Metazoa; phylum Chordata; class Mammalia; order Chiroptera; family Vespertilionidae; genus Pipistrellus; species Pipistrellus hanaki. The sequence continues at coordinate 1,878,580 of NC_140514.1, forward strand.
CTGCAGGCCAAAGGGTCCCGGGTTCGATTCCGGTTGGGGGCATCTATCTAGGTTGCAGGCTCCTCCCCGGCCTGGGCCCTGGTTGGTGCTTGTGCAGGAGACATCCGATGACGTGTTTCTCTCACATCGAGGTTTCCTCTCTCTGTCTTCCCTTCTCTCTTCCACTCGCCCTAAACATCACGGGAAAACACCCCCGGGTGAAGACTACATAAATGAATAGATAAGGAAGTAAAATATGGATGATGCGATGGCTGCACCGAGAACTCGCGACTTGCCTGTGACTTGTGCCTGTGCAGGGGTGGACGGCGCGATATGTAACGATGTCTGAACTCAGCCGATACCAGAATAAAGAAAAGCACAGCCGCCCGCAGGTCCCAGTGCGGCCCCGGGAAAGGGAGTGCCTGCGGCTTCCCTGCTTCCCGCCTCCTCTGTGACTCCCAGAGCTCAGATGGCGTCCTGCGTCACTGCTGTACCAAACCATAAACCCAACGCCACGTTAGAGGAGGAACGTGAATCATCGGCCGCTAGCCGCCAGGACAATGCTGGGAAGTCTGTGGCCGCCCCTGGGCAGCCAGCGTGGGCTGAGTCACCCCGCGGCCCCGGCTGGTGGTCACGGATCACTGATGTCACCGATGCTCACCGATGGTCACCGATGTCACTGATGATCACTGGTGTCACCGATGTCACCGATGGCCACCGATGTCACCGATGTCACCGATGATCACCGATGTCACCGATGTCACCAATGGTCACGGATGGTCACCGATGTCACCGATGTCACCGATGTCACCGATGATCACCGATGTCACCGATGTCACCGATGGTCACGGATGGTCACCAATGTCACCGATGTCACCGATGATCACCGATGTCACCGATGTCACCGATGGCCACCGATGTCACCGATGATCACCGATGGTCACCGATGGCCACCGATGTCACCGATGTCACCGATGTCACCGATGGTCACCCATGTCACCGATGGTCACCCATGTCACCGATGTCACCGATGTCACCGATGTCACCGATGTCACCGATGGCCAGCCGCCATCGCATACAGCGGCACGGGCCTTTCCAGGAAAACAAAGCCTCGTTGGTCTGGGGTCTCTCAGGGGCAGGGCCACAACCCGGGGGTAAAGCTGGCGTCTGGGACCCCATGTCCAGGCAGATCCTCTAAGGCCGTGGTCGGCAAACTGCTGCTCGCAAGCCACAGGCAGCTCTTTGGCCCCTTGAGTGCGGCTCTTCCACAAAACACCACGGCCTGGGCGAGTCTGTGTCGAAGAATTGGTGTTAGAAGAAGTTTACGTTTAAAAAATGTGGCTCTCGCCAAAGCCGGTTTGGCTCAGTGGTAGAGCGTCGGCCTGCGGACTGAAAGGTCCCAGGTTCGATTCCGGTCAAGGGCATGTACCTTGGTTGCGGGCACATTCCCAGTAGGGGGTGTGCAGGAGGCAGCTGGTCGATGTTTCTCTCTCATCAACGTTTCTAGCTCTCTATCCCTCTCCCTTCATCTCTGTAAAAAAATCAATAAAATATATTTAAAAAAAAAAAATGTGGCTCTCCAAAGAAACGTCAATCGTTGCACTGTTGGTGTTTGGCTCTGTGGACTGATGAGTTAGCCGAACACTGGTCTGAGAGGTGCTGGAGGCTGCCTGCGGGGGGGAGATGGGGGGGAGGAAACCCCCACCCCCAGTGCTAAATCAGGGGAGCTGTGACTTATATAACTTCCTGTAATTGCCCCGGGGCGGCTGTGGTTGAGGCCTGAGATCCACCCCCTCCTCCTCTTTGCTGAGCAGGGGTGGGGGTGGGTGGGGGTGGGTGGGAGGGGAGGGGATGTGGGTGGGGGTGGGATGGGGTGGGATGGCAGAGGATGTGGGGGGGAGTGGGATGGGTGGAAGGTGGGGCTGCCTCCTGCCTGTGGGCTCGGCGGGCCCGGCAGTGTTTCTAACGGACCCGGGCTGCCGTTCTGCACAGGAGCCGCGGCCCCGGGAGGATGGGGAACTCGTACGCGGGGCAGCTGAAGAGCACGCGCTTCGAGGAGGTGCTGCACAACTCCATCGAGGCCTCGCTGCGCTCCAGCAGCCTGGTGCCGCGGCCCGTCTTCTCCCAGCTCTACCTGGAGGCCGAGCAGCAGCTGTCCGCGCTGGAAGGTACGCCTGCCTGCGGGGCCGGGGTGCGGCCCCTCCGCTCCGGGGACAGGGCCTGGGGGGACATTGCCGGGGAGGCCGTGGCCCTGGCTCTCCCTCGGCGCAGGCTGAGGTCGCAGCGGGTGGCATTGGGGCCCAGCGGGGAGAGGAAGAGGGCGCGATCGGATTGGGGTGACCCAGGAGAAGGTTAGGGTCAGGATTGTTAACGTGCTCCTGACCCTCCGCTGCTCCCCCTCTGTCCTGGCAAGGCTCCTTGCGAAGCCGTCTGGGCGGTTCCCGGGCCCTAGCAGGCCGGAGTGAGTCCGCTGTGGATGAGCCGGTGTGGCTCAGTGGATGGAGCGTCAGCTTGCGGACTGAAGGGTCCCGGGTTCGATTCCGGTCAAGGGCATGTACCTTAGTTGCGGGCACTTCCCTAGTGGGGATGCGCAGGAGGCAGCTGATCGATGTTTCTCTCTCATCGATGTTTCTGACTTTCTGTCCCTCACCCTTCCTCTCTGTAAAAAATCAATAAAATATATATTTTTAAAAAATAAATTAAAGCTGGGGATCCACACTCCAGTGTGCCAGGAGTGAGGGCAGTGCCTCCAGGCGCCGGCAGCGCTGCCCGGAGAATGAGGGTGGCATTTTCCCGTTGTGAGTTTGCATTTTCACAGCCGATGCTGTCACGGCGAGAGGGACCCCACAGCGACCCGCAGCATGGACGGTGCCTGTGGTCATCAGTGAAGGTTTTCCCTGTCGTTTTTGTCCTCCACCCAGGTTCCCTGCAGGCTCCCCTGAGGGCTGCGGGTGAAAACCACCGCCAGGGAGCTCGTTGGATAAGAAAGCGTGCCGGGGGCCAGGCCCTGTGTCAGGCTGGTCATGGCGTGTGTGTGTGTGTGTGTGTGTGTGTGTGTGTCAGTGTGCATGTGGACCTGTGTGTGAACATGTGTGTGTGTGTGTGTGTGTGTCAGTGTGCATGTGGACCTGTGTGTGAACGTGTGTGTGTGTGTGTCAGTGTGCATGTGGACCTGTGTGTGAACGTGTGTGTGTGTGTGTGTATGTCAGTGTGCATGTGGACCTGTGTGTGAATGCGTGTGTGTGTGTGTGTGTGTCAGTGTGCATGTGGACCTGTGTGTGAATGCGTGTGTGTGTGTGTGTGTGTCAGTGTGCATGTGGACCTGTGTGTGAACGTGTGTGTGTGTGTGTGTGTGTGAGTGTGCATGTGGACCTGTGTGTGAACGTGTGTGTGTGGGGGCCGGGGGCGGGGGCAGGCAGGTGGAGGGCTGCATGTAGGTAACGGTGGTCGGCAAACTCATTAGCCCACAGAGCCAAATATCAACAGGACAACGACTGAAATTTCTTTGGAAGCCAAAGTTTTTAAACTTAAACTAGATAGGTGGGCACATTGTTATTAACTTAATGAGGGTCCTCCGAAGCTGGCCTTTGCTAAAAACTCAGGAGGCCAAAGAGCCGCATGTGGCTTGTGAGCCCGCAGCTTGCCGACCCCGGTTCTAGGGAAAACCCCTTGATGTGTTATTTATTTTTACTTTCTAACATTAGTAGTAATTTCAGAGAGGAAGGGGGAGAGAGAGCTAGAAATATCAATGGTGAGAATCATGGATCACCTGCCTCCTGCACGCCCTATTGGGGATGGAGCCCACAACCCGGGCCTGTGCCCTGACCGGAATCGAACCTGGGACCCTTCAGGCGATGCTCCACCCACCGGTTTGGCTGGGTGGGTAGAGCGTCGGTCTGCGGACTAAAAAGGTCCCAGGTTTGATTCCGGTCAAGGGCATGTACCTTGGTTGCGGGCACATCCCCGGTGGGGGGTGTGCAGGAGGCAGCTGATCGATGATTCTCTCTCGTCGACGTTTCTAGCTCTCTATCCCTCTCCCTTCCTCTCTGTGGAAAATCAATAAAATATATTTTAAAAAAAAAACACCATCAAACAAATATCTATTTTAAAAAAAAAAAGTGAGGGAAAAGGTGAAGGGATTAAGCAAAACAAAAAAAAAAAAAAAGAAGAAGTGAGAAGGACTGTATGTCAGCGGGCCTTTCTGGACTGGAGCACCCCTTTCCTTAGCGACGCTTTGGAAAACGGGGTGTCTCCGTTCCCGCTCGAAGCGGGTGGGAGGGCCGCCTGAGGCTGGGTGCCCACCGCAGCCCCGATCACAGAGGCGGGAAGGGCCCCCCCCCCCCAGGAGCTGAGTCCGTGGGGAGTGACAGCTCACGGGCGTTTCCGTGGCTGATTCCTGGCTCCCTGGGCAGTGCCCCCTGGCCTTCCTCCCCAGCACCAGCCCCTCTCAGAGCCCCTGTGCCTGGCTGTCCTGCCGGGGACACCGTGTGGGCGTGGCCGTCAGTGTTTGTGTTTCTGTGGTGGGGCCTGGCTCGCCCTGGGTAAACACTGACACCTGTCACCTCCTGCTGTTGGCGGGTCACGCCGGCCTGCACCCGCCCGGTGCAGCTGTGAGCAGCCCGAGTGGGCGTCCCGCTCCAGGGACAGCGCCAGGCTCAGCATAGCCCTGGGCAGCTGTGGGCCGTGTGGGTCTCTGAGCCTCAGCAGCCTTGTCTGTGTGATGGTGGGTTTGTGTGGCTTTTTAAGAGTATATTTTTATTGATTTCAGAGAGAAAGGGTGGGGGGGGGAAGAGACACACACACACACACACACAAACACGCACACGCACACGCACACACACACACAGAATCATTGATCAGCTATCGGCTGCCTTGTACACCCTCCCCTGGGGTGTGCCCTGACCGGGAATCAAATCCTAACCTCCTGGTTCAGAGGCTGATGCTCAGCCACGGAGCCTCACCGGCCGGCATCCACAGGCAGAAAATCTCAGATATATGCCGAAAGAACTTCTTCACTGACACTGCCCCTCGGGCAATGGAAGCTAAAGGGAAAATAACCAAATGGGACTCCATCAAAATAAAAAGCTTTTTTACAGCAAAAGAAACCGTCAACAAAACAACAAGAAAGCCCCCTGTATGGGAGAACGTATTTGCCAATGTTATCACTGATAAGGGTTTAATCTCCAACATCTACAGGCAGCTTATACGACTTAATAAAAGGAAGGTAAATGATCCTATAAAAAAAATGGGCAACGGACCTAAATAGAATCTTTTAAAATGGTCTATTTGAAAAAAAATATGTTTTATTGATTTTTTTTACAGAGAGGAAGAGAGAGGGATAGAGAGTTAGAAACATTGATGAGAGAGAAACATCGATTAGCTGCCTCTTGCACACCCCCTACTGGGGATGTGCCCGCAACCAAGGTACATGCCCTTGACAGGAATCGAACCCGGACCTTTCAGTCCATAGGCCGACGCTCTATCCACTGAGCCACACTGGTTTTGGCTAAAATGGTCTGTTTTAACACCAATGCACCTCCCATTCAGAGATTCTCGGGGTTCCTGCTGTGTATGGGTTTCATGCTTGGTCCTTCTTAACGCTTTCTATACGGGCTGAACCCCGGTGCGTGTGCAGATGTGTGCGACTCTCCTGGAGAGACGTGACCCTGAACCGGAGGTCAGGAGCCCGGGCCCCGGCCTGAGCCTGTGACGCCGGGACTGTCACGGACCTGCGCGGGCCTCCGCTCTCCCTCTGAGGACAGCGGCAGGCCAGGCCCAGCCCGGGTGCGGTGTGGGGCCTGGTCCCCTGCTGGATGCTCACCTCTGCCCGTCCCCTCCCCTCTCCGCTTCCAGGTGGCAGCCGCGCTGACAATGAGGAGGAAGAAGAAGAGGGGGACGGGGGCCTGGAGCCGAGCGGTCTCCCAAACCCCTACCAGATGGTCCCTCCTCCCGAAGGATGCTGCACCACGGACGGTGAGCTGCCAGCCCTGCCCGGCGGTGCCCACCGCCCTGTGCCCACAGCTGTCCCCGCGCCCTCCCTCCCGTTCCTGCGGGCCCCGTGGGCTCGGCCACGCTCAGCCTCTCAGCCGCTGCTGGGACGTGACGAGTGGATTGAGACCCCGGAGGTCATTTTTCTACATCATTTATTTTAAAATACACGGAGTAGCCAGATTGTGATGATCTCTGAACGCAGAATAATCGGGCCACTCTGTGTCTATCCTATAGAATAAAAGGCTAATATGAAAATTGTCCCTTCGACCAGGAATTCGACCAGCAGGCAGACTGGCCAACTGCCTATGTCCCCTCCCCCTGGCCAGGATGGTTGGACCCCACCCATGCACAAATCCATGCACTGGGCCTCTAATACACACACACACACACACACACACACACACACGCACACACACACACGAGTGGCCAGATTATTATGCATTCAGAGATCACCATCATCTGGCCACTCCGTGTGTATTTCCCCCACTCAGGAGGGCTTGCACCTGTGTGCTTAGCTCGGCACTGATCGGTGGAATAGACTCACACCTGTGGGTATTTTACTGCTGAAAAAGCAGACAGGCGTCCTCTGAGGAGCCTGTAAACTCAGCGGTGTGATCCCTGCCACTGGGAGGCGCTGCAGCTCGGGGGTGCCGGGTAGGGGACCGCTTGGGGCTCAGGGACACCCGGATCAGCTCCCAGCTCTGCCGCTGGCCAGACCCCGTGAGCTCCTCCGTCCTCGCCTCAGACAGCCAGCAGGTGTCGCTCGTGAGCGATGAGCCGGTTAATTCGTTAAAACCGCTGAGCCCTCAGCCTGGCCTGCTCCCTCTTGCAAATCCGAAACCCGCAGTCTGACATCCCCCAGGGATGTGGTAGTTCTCGAAGCGGCAGGGGCCTGGGAGGAGCCCACGCTGCCCTGCTGCCACTCACTCCGGCCCCGCAGCGCCTGCCTCCACTCAGGAGCGCCGCCCTGGAGGCGGAGAGGCCGTGCTGCCCCAGCTGCACTCACCAGCCATGAGCCCCACTTCTGACACCCTTGGGTCAGCTGAGCTGCACCCTGGCTGTGGGAGCACACTGACCACCAGGGGGCAACTCCTATAGTGAGCACCTACCCCCTGGTGGTCAGTGCGTGTCATAGTGACCAGTTGACTTGGTGGGTCGCATAGGCTTTTATATATATAGACTAGGTGCCCCTTGCAGGAAGATTCCTGCCATAGGGTTCCCTGCTGTGGTCACTGCCCTGCCAGCTTCCCTCCCTTCTCCCCACCCCACTTTCTTGCTTCTCCGCAGCGCTTGGCTTCTTTCTACGCTGTCTTCAGTCCTCGCTCTGGCCTGGATATGCAAATTTACCACCATCTTGGTTGGGTTTATTTGCATACTCTCCCTGATTGGCTGGTGGGCGGGGCTTGTGGGCGTAGGGAAGGTGTGGTCAATTTGCCTGTTTCTCTTTTATTAGGTAGGATAAGAGTGACGCAGGGGTGGGCAGAAGGTTTTCAGTTGTGAGTATGTGAAACTGTTGATATTTGTGTTATTTATCAATTCTTGCCTCACCACTGTAAACCGACTTCTGTGCACCCCTGCATTAGAAGCTCTTCAGTACAAGATGTTCCAGGGGTGCAGAGTAAAAGTCTGCGCTGAGTGTCCCCTGGGTCCTGGGCCCCCGGATCCGTCCCCCGAGGCCAGCACCGTCCCCAGGACCTCACCCCTGTACTCTGGCCTCTCCCTGTCCTCACACACGTAAAATGCAGGGTGTGGAGATACCAGATCACTCTCCGTTTCTTGCAGATTTATCTTGTGTACATTTAAAAAATAATATTACCCCATCTGGGTGCATCTGACACCGTTTTACTTTATTTTGTTGTTGTTGTTAATTCTCACCCGAGGACAATTTTTTCCATTAATTTTCAGAGTGAGTGGGAGGGACGGGGAGAGACACAGAGAGAAACATTGATGTGAGAGAGACACATCGATTGGTTGCCTCGTGCACGCCCCCTGACCGGGGCCGGGGATGGAGCCTGCAGCCCAGGTACGTGCCCTTGCCTGGAATCGAACCCGAGGCCCTTCCGTCTGCAGCCGACGCTCTGTCCACGGAGCCCTACCTGCTCTTACATTCATTTTAGTTCACCATAGTTTGTCTGCAATGCTTCCCACTGAGCTTCCCTGATGCCGTCATTCCATGGAGACACTGACAGTCCTCCGGGCATGGGGCTAAGTATCCGTAACCACGGGGTGATTCCATCTCTCGGGGCGGACCTCACAGCCGACCACCCCAGAGGTGGAGGCTGGGCCCCTCCAGGCCCGGGGTGCCCTCCTCCCCCCCTGTCCGGCAGCCCTGGTCCGCCCTCGGCACACCTGTCCCTCCCCGCAGGGTTCTGCCAGGCGGGGAAGGACCTGCGTCTGGTCTCCATCGGCAGCGAGCCCATTGACGTGCCCGCCGGCTTCCTCCTCGTGGGGGCCAAGGCGCCCAGCCTGCCCGGCCACCTGCTGGTGTGCGCCGTGGACCGGCGGTTCCTGCCGGACGACAACGGGCACAACGCCCTCCTCGGTAAGCTCCTCCTCTTCCTCCTCCTCCTGGCCATCCTCCCGCTCCTCCTCGCCCTCCTCCCACTCCTCCTCCTCCTCCTCCTCCTCCTCCTCCTCCTCCTCGCTCTCCTCCCTCCCTCCTCCTCCTCCTCCTCCTCCTCCTTCTTCTCCTCCTTCTTCTCCCCATCCTCTCCTCCTCCTCCTCCTCGCTCTCCTTCTCCATCCTTCCTCCTCCTCCTCCTCCTCCTCCTCCCCATACCCTCTTCCTCCTCCTCCTCCTCCTCGCTCTCCTCCCTCCCTCCTCCTCCCCATCCTCCTCCTCCTCCTCCTCCTTCTCCTCCTCCTCACTCCGCTCTGTCCGTCCGGCGGGCGGGCACGGGGGCCTTGGTGGGGGCGGATGGGCCACCTTTGGGGACGTGTTAGCATGTCACACACCCCTTACGTCTTCCAGTGACCATCTCTGTGGAATGGAGTGGAAATGAGATTTGTTTTATTTATTTTTGTTGATTTCAGAGAGAGTAGAAGGAGGGGAGAGAGACATAGAATCATCAGTGATGAGAGGGAATCATTGGTTGGCTGTCTCCTGCACACCCCCCACAAGGATCGAGCCCACCGCGGGGCATGTGCCCTGACGGGGAGTGGAACCGTGGCCTCCTGGGTCATCGGGTGATGCTCAGCCCGAGCCACGCTGGCCGGCGAGGTTTGTTTTAAAATGTGTCACCTTCCTGTAGAAACGCCGTCATTTCGTTTCCTTTTTGTTTTTGTTTTTTAAAAAACCTGTAATTGTGAACCCTCCCCTGAGTGCTCACCTGTGTCAGGAACGGGACCCAGACTCTGTCCCAGGCCTCCCCGGAGCGATGGGCCCGAGGCAGGAGAACAGGCTGCCTGTGGGTTCCTGCCTCCAGCACCTGCTGTCCCAGTCACCGCGGCCCCTCCGCCCCGCTCCTGGGGCTGCCTCTCCCTGGGGCCTGCCTCCGTCCTGGGGCCTCCGTCCTGGGGCTGCCTCGGTCCTGGAACTGCCCCCGTCCTGGGGCCTCCGTCCTGGGGCTGCCTCCGCTCGCACCTCTCAGCAGGTGCCCCTCTCCTCCTGGTTTGGGGGTCGGCTTGGACCTGGTCATGACCTTGCCCCAGGCACACGAGGAAAGGAACAGGGGCAGGATTCGAACTTGCTCTTCCTGGCTGCAAACTCTACCCTTTCATGAATATCACACCTCCCACCTGCCGGTCAGTCCCCGGTCTAGGTCAGCAGGGGGGGCCCTGGCGCTTTGGTCTCTCCACCAACCCCTGGCTCACGGAGACCCCGACGCCCGCCCGCCCGGGCAGAGCTGAGGCCGAGCTTACGGGCCCGGCTCTCTCCTCTGACGGTGAGCTCGGCTCTGCGCTCAGCACACGCCCCCCTCGGGGGACACGGAGCCCCGGGAGCCGGGTTCCAGTCCTGCGTGGACCACAGCTTGCTGTGGCGGCGGGCCTCCGTGTCCTCCCCCAGAAGGGGAGAGGGGGTGCCCACTCCTCTCCTGACCCCTCGGGAGCGTGACCCTGGGCCGGCGCTGGGCTTCGTAGGAGAAGCTTGGCGGTGGCCTGTCTATTCCGGACGTAGCCCTGGGGACGGTGTTTCCAGAGGGGCCGGCTGGATGGCGGGGTTTGTGGGAAAGGCCTCCGGGTTAATTCCCTTTCCGGTTTCTGTGTGCCTCCCGTGCACAGCAGTCAGACGCCCCGTGGGTGCGGGGCGGGGGGGCGCGCTGCCGGAGATGCCTGCTGAGCACCCTGTCTGAGGCCTGGGTGCGCAGGGAGGGTGGGGAGGGCGCGGGGATCCACCCAGAGAAGGAGCGGAGTGGCTCCTGCCCGCGGGTGGGCACGGCCCCCTGTGGACGCTGACCGGAGGGACAGACAGCCTGGGACAGCGGTCGCCAGGGGGAGGGCCAAGGCCAGCTCTCATTTGGGCAGGCTCACGGGCTGGTGGTGACCAGGGCTCGGGAACAAGAAACCCGGGAAATTGGCCCTTCCAGAGCCGCTCCGGGTGGTGGCTGGCGACTCAGATGGAATTGCTTCTGAGGCCACGGGGCCTGGGCGTGCGGGGGGCCACCGGCGTGGGGGCCCCGCGTTTGATCTGGTGGAGGCGCCGCCGGGACCCCCTCCTCTGCCGCCGGAAAGGAAGTGCCGGGCAGTAAACCCCGGAGGGAGGCCTGCGGGGACCGGGATCTGTCCATCCGCTCCCTACCAGCCCCGGAACGAGGGAGGAAGTGGTGTCTGTTAATTGCTCGCCAACGAGCCCCCGGAGGCAGGGTCCGGGAGGCGGGCAGTAACCAGGCTTTCTTCTTTGAAGGGGACTTTATGCTCTCCGCTCCCACACTCCACTCCGCTCAGGTTTCCTGCAATTAGCCCGCTGTCTGCAGTGTCTGCATGACCCGGCCGGCCCTCCCTGCCTCCCTCCCGGACGGGCCCAGGCTTTGTAGTGGCTGTAAAACGGAACTGAGGTCATGGGGGGCAGTAATGGCAGGCCCCCTTCCCCGCCCCTAATGGACAGTGGGGAGGAGGGCAGTCCAGGTGTGTGCTTCCGTTTTCGTTGTTGATCGTTGACGGTAACTCAGCTAAACGGGCCCGTGGCTGAGGCGGCGCAGAGAGAGGAACACTGTAAGAAGCATGCTCGGTTTTAGATGGAGTAAGGGTGTCTTGTGTTCCTCCAGCGGCAGGTAATTGAGCATCTTGGGATGGGTAACCCCGGACGGAAGTGTTCAGCCTGGGCCTCCGAGCCAAGTCAGACCCGCTCCTTCTCCTGGCTCCTTCTCCGGGGGGGCGTTGGTGGGGAGACCCCAGGCAGCCGCACTCAGGGGCCTGCACCCCCACGGAGGCACAGCTCCCCCAGATCTCGGGGTGCAGCGTGGCGGGGACCCCCAAGGGGCACAGCTCCCCGGGCCTGGAAAGCCGTCGGGATGTGGTGTTGGAGTTGGGCCCTGAGAAGTGAGTGAAGTTTTGCCGGATCGGTGTGGCTCAGCAGTTTGGGGGTCAACCCAGGAGCCAAGAGGTGTCTCCGGTTCGATTCCTGGTCAGAGCACATGCCCGGGTTTGGGCTTGATCCCCATTAGGGAGCGTGCAGAGGCAGCCGGGAGATGATTCTCTCATCATTGATGTTCCTATCTCTCTCTCCCTCTCCCTTCCTTTCTCTAAAATAGGGGTGTCGAACTCAATCAGAGAAGGGGCCAAAATCTAAAATCCAGCCTAAATCGCGGGCCGAATGGTTTACTGAACAGTCATAAACTGACAATGTCATAAACTGACAGCGGAGTGCAGTGATGACAGCGCGGTGCGGGCCACATTGCAAGGCCTGGCGGGCTGGATTTGGCCCGCGGGCCTTGTGTTTGACACATGTGCTCTAAAAACTCGATTAAAAAAAAAAAGTATTTAAAAAAAGAGAGAATCAGATTTTGCCGGCGGGAGAGGAATACTAACGGCAGCTACTTGATGGAGACACATCCTGTGCCAGGAGCTGGGAGGTGGGAGCGCTCTCAGCCAGCCTGTGTCTGTGAAGAAACAAAGACAGCGATGTCAGCCGATCGGCTCAGGGTCACCCAGCTAGCCAATGGCTGGCCCCGGATTTGAACCCAGATGACCTTGAGGTGTAAGCAGCTTCTAGCCTGCAGAGGACCGGGGTGTATGAAGGGGCGTGGCTGCTGGAGGGATGGGGCAGCCTGGTGGCTCCAGCAGGGGCTGCAGCGTGGGGTCAGGGGTCCTGCTAGGAGGGGTACCCAGGCAACTGCTTCCAAACCGTAGGGCTGGGCAGGAGAGGGCACAGTCGAATGTGTCTGTCTCCCGTCATTAGCAGCTCCTCACACATGGCCAGCCTGGTTTCACGTCCAACTCTTCCTCCCTCTGGACTTCCCAAGCTGTTCGGAGGCAAATCCCAGACACGGTGCCGTTCCATCTGTACCCGGTTCAATGTGGACCTCTAACAGATAAGAGCTTTAAAAAATATATATTTATTATTGATATTTCACAGAGGGGAGGGGTGAGGGATAGAAAGTTAGAAACATCGATGAGAGAGAAACTTCAATCAGCTGCCTCCTGCACACACACACCCCCACCCCCCAACTGGGCATGTGCCCGAAACCAAGGTACGTTGACATTTCTTTGGAGAGCCCAATTTTTTCAACTTAAACTTCTTCTAACGCCACTTCTTCAACACAGACTCGCCCAGGCCGTGGTGTTTTGTGGAAGAGCCACACTCCAGGGGCCAGAGAGCCGCCTGTGGCTCGCCGGCTGCTGTTTGCCGACCGCGGTTCCGGGCCATTTCCCGCGCACAGTGCCCGGAAGGACCGATTTCTCTCGGCCTGGGCGTCGGTGCCGGGCGGGAATCTGGGACTCGGGTTCTCGGCATGCTTTCCAGGCCCGCCTTCTCTGGTCACCATAGACGCCCGGGCCCGGAGGGAGGTGCCCAGAGAGAGGCCGTGCTGCGTTGCTCCTCGGGGACGTTCACTGCCTCTCAGACGTTCCTGGAAAGACTGGGAAGCGGGCACGTGTCCAGCGGGTGGCGTGAACCACGTCCGTCTCCTGGGCCCGGCGGGAAGCCGGCCTGTGGTTCTCGGTCGGCCCTCCGCGGCCCAGGGTCATCGCTCAGAAGAGCCGCAGATCCTCCCCACCAGAGAGTGCCTGCCAGCGCCGGGTGTGTGTGTGTGTGTGTGTGTGGGGGGGGGGGTGGGTTCGCCTCGCTGCTGTCCTGGACGCTCTCTGCACCGGGAAGATCGAGGCTCCCGCTTCCATCTCGGGATCACAGGGCCCCGCCTGTGGCCTGTGGTCGGTCCCCGCTTCCGGAATGGCCCGGAATGGCCTGTGGTCACATCTCTCCCGGGACGAGGCCTCCGTCGGCCTCCGGGCAGGAAGGTGGCGCCGGCCTCGGCACACGGCTCTCCGCGTCCCCCCTCCGGCGCTCTGTGTCTCGTTCAGCCGTCTGTCAACCCTCGGGTCCGAGTCCCTCCCAGGGGGCGTGGCAGGCCTCAGGGCCTCCGTTTGTGATGGCGGCCGAGCTGTGGGTCTCAGGTTCCCACGTGGGAGACAAAAGGCTCAATGCCCGGGTTCGACGGTTCCGCTCGCGGGCGTGCAGAGATCGGCCGGGGTCCGCGCGTGTAGTGACCTTGTTTCCGGTCTCCTTCCTCCCTCCGGTATTTACCGACAACCCGCCGCAGGCCGAGCACACGTCCGTACACGTACACGTACACTTACGCGCACAGACGCAGTCACACCCCCACGGGTCACAGTTACGGGGAAAAGACAGGGATCGCAGTAACTGCACCGCCACGGAGGGCGTCCACGCCCGCTGAGCAGTGCGGGGAGGCTGTGGGTCCGGGGAGCAGGGAGGCAGCCCCGTGGGGCTGGGCGATGGCTGGAGCAGTGGGGGTTCGGGCGGGGTGTTGAGTGATGGGCAGAGGGCACGGAGGGGGGCTTAGCGGAGGAAGAGCAGGGGCCGGAGGCAGGTGCTGGGGGGAGTGGACGGGGGCGTCCGTCGGAGCGGGGCCAGCCCAGGCGGACGGTCAGGGTTCCCGGGAGCGGTGTGTGGTGCGGGGAGGGCTCGGCAGGGCCGGGGGGAGGCTCACCCGTGTCCCCCTGCAGGCTTCTCCGGGAACTGCGTGGGCTGCGGCAAGAAGGGCTTCTGCTACTTCACCGAGTTCTCCCACCACATCAACCTGAAGCTGACCACGCAGCCCAAGAAGCAGAAGCACCTCAAGTGCTACCTGGTCCGCAACGCGCAGGGGGCGCTGACCCAGGGGCCCCTCATCTGCTGGAGAGGCTCCGGTGAGCGAGGGGCTTGGCTCCGGGGGGGAGGGGGGGCGGTGCCGGGTGTGCGGGATGCCCTGCGGGCGGCCTCGGTGCCCGGCAGAGGGCCTGGCAGAGGGGCGGTTCTACAGCGGGCTCCATCGCGGGCGAGAGGGCGGTCTGTGGAATGAGAACGCCACTTAGCAGGATGGGTAGTCGGCGTACACTGTCAGCCGAACTCCGTGGTCTGCAAACCGCGTCTCGCGAGCCACAGGCGGCTCTTTGGCCCCTTGGGTGTGGCTCTTCCATAATGTACCACAGCCTGGGCGAGTGTATTTATTTTATTTTTTAAAAATATATTTTATTGATTTTTTACAGAGAGGAAGGGAGAGGGATAGAGAGCTAGAAACGTCGAGGAGAGAGAAACATTGACCAGCTGGTTCTTGCACACCCCCTATTGGGGATGTGCCCGCAACCAATGTACATGCCCTTGACCGGAATCAAACCCGGGACCTTTCAGTCCGCAGACCGACGCTCTACCACTGAGCCAAACCGGTTTCGGCCTGGGCGAGTGTATTTTGAAGAAGTGGCGTTAGAAGAAATTTAAATTTAGCTGAAACTGGTTTGACTCAGTGGATAGAGCATCGGCCTGCGGACTGAAAGTTCCTGGGTTCGATTCCGGTCAAGGGCATGTACCTTGGTTGCGGGCACATCCCCAGTAGGGGGTGTGCAAGAGGCAGCTGATCGATGATTCTCTCTCATCGATGTTTCTAACTCTCTATTCCTCTCTCTTGCTCTCTGTAAAAAATATATTAAAAAAAAAAGTTTAAGTTTAAAAAAATTGGCTCTCAAAAGAAATTTCAGTTGTACTGTTGACATTTGGCTCTGTTGACGAATGAGTTTGCCGACCACTGGCCTAGCCGTGCGGGCCATTTACAGTAGATTTAAAAAGCAGGATTATGTTGACTAGAGAGAACCTGTGTCGTGTGTCTCTCTCCCCCAAACGCCCACCCTTTCCTCCCCTCCGCCCGGGGTCCCGGCCCTGTCTTGTCCCGTAGAGTTCCGAGGCCGGCCGACTCCCGCCGGCCCTGCCTCCGGCGCCCTCTTCCCGCCGCCGGACAGCTCCGCACCCCCGGCCGCCTTCTCCGGAGAGCCCGGTCCCGGGACGACCCCCAGCGCCCCCGCGGGGGCACAGCCGGCAGGTGAGGCGACGAGGGCCCCAGAGGAGCCCCCACCCCATCCCGGGTGGCTGCCTGGTTATGCCGCCGGCCCTGCGGCTGCACCGCGGCTGCCATGCTCCCTTCTCTGCAATGCCTTCGCCATTCACCTTGAACTTGTCACCTGACATGGAGGGGGGGAAGCTGCACAGCCTCAGCCCAGCCCCAGTTCATGGAGCCCCACGGGCCACCCCGTCCCTCCGCCTTCCAGCAGGGAGTGCTCCCTGCAGGAGCGTGTGCCTGTGTGTGCCCGTGTGTGTGCACGGGTGTGCGTGCATTGGTGTGCGTGTGTGTGTGTGTGTGTGTGTGTGTGTGTGTGTTCTCTCAGGGACAGAATCACTGTATCAGGAGTCAGACCTCCCGATGGGGCTCGCCAGGGAGAAGCTAGTTTGTGAAAATGGAAGGACAGTGATTTCCGGCTCACTGGGTGTGCCAAGCACGGGTAGGCTGACCTGAGCTCCTCTCTCTCTCCCTCTCCCTCTCTCTTTCTCTCTCTCTCTCTCTCTCTCTCTCTCTCTCTCTCTCTCTCTCTCTCTCTCTCTCTCTCTCTCTCGCAGGCCCGGGCTCCGACGCCCCCTCCCTGCCCGCAGTGGTGGGCCCCGCGGTGTTCAATGGCAAGGACTGCCCGCAGCCGCAGCAGCTGGCGAAGGGCAAGCTGCCGGCCGGGCCCCGGCCCTCGGCTCTAGGTAGCTGCCTGTCCGGGGTCTTTTCTTCTTCGGGTCAGGACTTTGGGGGGATGAAGAACGGTGTCACCCAGAATGCCGAGCTACCCACCCCCGGACACGGGTACCGGGGGACAGAGGCTGGGACATCCCGGGGAGATGTGATGGGCTGGGGCCTGCTGGGTGTGAGGCCCAAGGGGGAGCGTCCACCGTGCCGGCTCCAGCCGGTTCTGCCCGCTCCTCCTCAGGCCACGAGGAATGGCGCTCTGAACAGCGGCTCCTCTCCCCTGGAGACGCCTCAGACCCGTGGTCAGCAAACTCCTTTGTCAACAGAGCGGCACCCTGCGGCTCGCCAGCCACAGGCAGCTCTTTGGCCCCTTGAGTGCGGCTCTTCCACAAAACACCACGGCCTGGGCGAGTCTATGGTGAAGACGTGGCATTAGAAGGAGTTGAAGTTTAAAAAACTTGGCTCTCAAAGTGCCCGGCTAGCTCAGTCGGTAGAGCATGAGACTCTTAAAAAACTTGGCTCTCAGAAGAAATGTCCATCGTTGTCCCGTTGGTATTTGGCTCTGTGGACCGATGAGTTTGCCGACCACTGCCCTGGACTCACCAGGCAGCTTAGCCGCCCGGCGGGCCCCCTCCTCTCCGCCCAGGCGGGGGGGTCTGGTTTCCTTGGGACGGGGCGGCCCCAGGCGCGGAGGATTCTAGAAGTCTCCCGGGCGGGTTGACTGTGCAGTCAGGACTGAATGTGCCGCTCTGAAGGTAGGGGGCGTTTTGCATCCGAAGTTTCTCGATATTGGGAATAACCCACGAGCAGGGCCTGGTGAGTCCCGGCGTGCTGTCACCGGGGTGGGCAGGGCGGCTCACTGCCAGCGGGGGGTTCCAGCCTCGCTGCCCTGATTGTTTAAGTCTGAAATCAGCTTTCCAGCCTGGGCAGGGGAGCCGAGCACCGGTGGCTCGGTACCGCCCCCACGTGGCGAAGGGTGGTGGTGGCCTGAAGGTGCGGCCGCTCCTCCTGTGAGAGGCTGCGAGTGGGTCTCCCAGGCCTCCACTGACTGGCCCAGACTCTGTGCTTTACAGATATCCCTTTAAAAAAAAAATAAAATATTTTTATTGATTTCAGAGAGGAAGGAAGTGGGAGAGAGAGATTGAAAGAATCATTCCTTAGTTGCCGCCTGCTCGATTGGGGATCGAGCCCACGACTTGGTATGTGCCCTGACTGGAAATCGAACTGGGACCTCCTGGTTCATAGGTCGGCGCTCAGCCACTGAGCCCCACGGCTGGGCCACACAGGTCCTCGTGAGTCCTGATCGGAGCGCCTCGCAGGGCAGGTTTCCGCACAGCTTTGGAGCGAAACATTCACCTGATGTGTCCTGAGGCCAGGTGATGCCAATAGAGGCCAAAACCCACTGCAAATTGTGACTTTAAGAAACATAGCCCTAGCCGAGACCGGTTTGGCTCAGTGGATGGAGCGTCGGCTTGGGGACTGAAGGGTCCCGGGTTCGATTCCGGTCAAGGGCATGTGCCTTGGTTGCGGGCATATCCCCAGTGGTGGGTGTGCAAGAGGCAGCTGATCGATGTTTCTCTCTCACCGATGTTTCTAATTCTCTATCCCCCTCCCTTCCTCTCTGTAAAAAATCAATAAAATATATTAAGAAATATAAGTGAGTGTTCTGAGTGCTAGTCAGCGGGCTATTACACCCTGTGACCGCCTAACCCTCCCTCTGAATGTTGTCCAGGTATCTTCTCAAACTCCGGGCCCCCCAAAAAGCGCCACAAAGGGTGGTCCCCGGAGTCCCCCTCGGCTGCGGACGGCGGCTGCCCCCAGGGCGGCGGGCACAGAGCTAAGTATGGTGAGTGACAGGAGCCTTGCCCCACATCAAGGCTCGGGGACTAGCGGGTGGCGTGTGAGTGCGTGTGGGTCTGTGTTTTGTGTGCTGGTGAGGCTGACCCTGGTCCAGCCCAAGGCTCTCCTGCTGTGTCTGAGCCGCTAACACAGCCTGGGGTCCCCGCGTGCTGGTGAGTCCCCTGACCCCACAGGAATTTACCCAGGAGCTTGCCTGTCACCTGGCAGGGACGTCGAAGAGGAGAGGGGGCCGTTTGGTGGGAAAGGTTGGACCAGGTGACCCTGCAGGTGCTTTTGGCCCCAGCAATTTGGGGTTCCACGACTTGGGGGCCCCGTGGATGGAGGGGGGGGGTAAAGGTCAGCTTGTAGCAGGTGTGGTGGCCGCCCTGACCTTGGTCTGGGTGTGTGTGTGTGTGTGGGGGGGGGGGCGGGGATGCCTTGTCGGTGGCGTCCTAACACGCGGTGTGCTTCCAGAGGGCGCGGGCGTGGCCTGCGTGCCCCCTGTCGGCGTGGTGGGGCCGGCCTCCGCCACCTTTCCCCTCGTGGCCGCTGGGGAGCCGGTGTCCGTTCCCGACAACTTGCTGAAGATATGCAAGGCCAAGCCGGTGATATTTAAAGGCAAGTGGTGGGGGCGGGGCGGCTGGGAGAGGCGCAAGGCACAGGCCGCCTCCCAGGGTGTCCTCCCAGGAGCACGCGGACACTCCTGCCAGGCGCCAGCAGGGGGCGTGCCTCCGTTTCCACCACAGGCCAGCACCCTGCTCCGCGGCGGGCGGTCCACTTGCTTGTCCACTTGTCCTTCCCTTCCTTCCCTCCCGCGACCCCCCTGAGCTCCTGCCGCATGCTGAGCGTCCGAGTAGAGGTGGACCACGGCCTCTGCTGGTGGCGGGACCAAGGCCCTGGGCGGGATGGTCTGTGGGTGGCCGAGGCCGCTGTGTTTCTGACCGTGAGGTCCGGCTCCGCTGGGCAGGGACAGCCACGGTCGCCATGGGAGGCATGGACCACACTAGGCTTCACTGCTTTGTGTCCCTGGCTAACGGATGCTGCTGCGTGGAGGGCAGTTTGGGGCGCCCCTGAAGAAACCCCTTTTTCTAACCAAGTGGGAGGCCTTGTTTGATGGTGGCACCCGTTGCTGGCGTCTATGAACACATGCACGCACACCCACATATGTGCACACGTACTCACACACGCATGCACATGTGCACAGGCAGGTCCTTAGTGTGCTACTCTTGTGTGTGGTGTCATGTTCGCAGGAATGGAGGAGGGGGTGGTGGGAAAGTGGGAGGGGTACCTCACTGCTCAGAAGTCAGAGCGGCATCCGGTCTTCCTCCTGCACACGGAAGGCGGCCAGGCTGTGCGGGAAGGAGTGGGCACGTGTGGGTTTCCAATGGGGCCAGTTGGCCAACCAAGTGCAGGCCCGCATTTCGTCACCGGGCCATGCTCTCTGCTTGGCCATGTTCTCTGCCTGGCCGTGTCCTGTGCATGGCTGTGTTCTGTGCATGGCCATGTCCTGTGCATGGCCGTGGTCTCTGCCTGGCCGTGTCTGTGCATGGCCGTGTCTGTGCATGGCCGTGTCCTGTGCATGGCCGTGTCCTGTGCATGGCCGTGGTCTCTGCCTGGCCGTGGTCTCTGCCTGGCTGTGGTCTATACATGGCCGTGTGTGTTTGTGGTGGCCCCGAGGACACCCTGCAGGGAAACGGAGCAGGGCAGGTGCGGGCGTGGTGGTGTGGGCCGGGCTGGGGGCGGGGCCCAGGCTGAGCGGAGCCCGCTGACCTCCTCCGCAGGCCACGGGAACTTCCCCTACCTCTGCGGGAACCTGAGCGACGTGGTGGTGAGCCCGCTGCTGCACACGTGCTACCAGAACTCCCAGTCCATCTCCAGAGCCTACGAGCAGTACGGGGCGCCCGCCATGCAGCCCATCTCCGAGGAGACGCAGCTGCTGCTCACGGTGTACTACCTGGTGCAGCTGGGTGAGTCCCTCCCCGCCATCCGCCCGCCGCGGGACCTCTGAGGAGCCATCGCTTCGGGGCCGCCCGCCCACATCGCTGCCTCACGGGCGCCCTCACTGGCTGGTGGAGTGGGATCCAGGGAAGGTGCTGGCAGGTGCTACCAGGAGCTGCAGCCGTCACTGCCCTGGGGCAGGGAAGGGCTTAACATGGGTCAGAATCAGATTCACCTGCTGATAATTAGAAAAGATTCGCCTGTGAGCGGAGTTGAGTGAAGGCTGATGATGACCGTTGGGCGTGGGCACCCTCGGGGGGCGGAGTCTGACCGTGGGGACCAGTGCCGTATTGGAGAGAAGACAAGCATGGCAGTGTGGGGTGCGGGGGGAGGAGGGCTGTGGGGGAGTGGTTCTGGAAGGGAGGGGGGCTTGGGAGACCCAACCGCTGATCCAAGGAGATGCTGCCGCAGCCCAGCGCATGCGTGGCGGGACCCCCTTGCTTCAGATCCGGAATCCCGGTGGTGGGGAGCTCGGGGCTCCGTAGCCGGCTGGGTGGGGACGGGTCTTCCCAGGAGAAACGCGGTGTTCCGCCCTCCGCTCACCCGGACATGAGACTTGGACATGCACACCAGAAAGTGCCGGCAGGAAGCCAGTGTGGAGCGGAGTCAGCCTTGCTGGTCATCCAAGAGACGCAAGAGAACGAGTCAGACAGGGAAGTGTTTCTCTGTCAAACGATGGACAGCACCTCGAGTGATGGCGCCCGGAGCTCAGGGATATGAAAAAATAGCAAATAAAGTTTTATTGTTGTTGTTGCTGCCCTGGGCCAGGCGCCTGGCGGTGAGCTGACACAGGGAGAGCATCCACAGCCCTCGGCCTGCAGTCCTGTACGCTCAAGTCTGAGGATTCAGGCTGAGGCTGTCAGCTCTATAGCAGCGGTTCCCAACACGTCCACAGGGGGCAGTGTGATTTAAAAAATATATTTTTATTGATTTCAGAGAGGAAAGGAGAGGGAGAGAGAGATGGAAAGAAACATCAATGATGAGAGAGAATCATTGATTGGCTGCCTCTGGCACACCTCTCACTGGGGATCGAGCCTGGAACCCAGACATGTGCCCTTGATTGGAATCAAACCTGAGACCCAGTAGGCCGCAGGCTGATGCTCTATCCACTGAGCCAAACCACCTAGGGCGGCAATTTGCTTTTTAAGGGGGCAATTTGAGAAGGAGTTATTAGGAGTGGTATTTTTGCATTTCTCATGGTTCTAGGGGCCTCATATACAGTATATAAATACATATGGTGACACATCTATGCATTTCAATTCTCTATGCATTCTGAAACGTAATTTGCTATTTTTTCATATCACTTCATATTATTTTTTAAACAATTTTCTAGTGATGTTTTCCTCAGGACTTCACTGCCCTTTCGTTCTTTTATTTTTCTCTCTCATGGGTGCCATGTTTTTTGGAAGCGTGTTTAGACCAAGTTCACGGCTTGTTAGGCTTCCTCCACGTGACTAGGAGTCACATTTTTAAAAATATATATATTTTATTGATTTTTTACAGAGAGGAAGAGAGAGGGATAGAGAGTTAGATACATTAATGAGAGAGAAACATCGATCAGCTGCCTCCTGCACACCCCCTACTGGGGATGTGCCCGCAACCAAGGTACATGCCCTTGACTGGAATTGAACCTGGGACCTTTCAGTCTGCAGGCTGACGCTCTATCCACTGAGCCACACCGGTTTCGGCAGGAGTCATTTTTTGAATAATGAGAATGAGGTGTCACGGAGGGGGGCACCTGATGTTAGAGATGCTCAGGGGGGCGTGGCCAGAAGCAGGCCGGGAGCCACTGCTCTCTCAGACAGGTGCGCACTGAGCCCATTTGTGGGGATGGTTCTCTGGAGGCAACGACAGGACGGATAGCAGAGGCGCTGCCAAGTAGGTGTAGGTGCCTCCCTGTCATGGAACAGCATTTGCCCCTGTGACTGCCCACCGTCAGTGCCCACGGTCAGGGCTCTTTCTGAGCACGGTCAGCAGTGTGCATGGGATTCCGGTGGGCCGGGAGGGAAAGGGGACCGGCTCTGAGGTTGCACACTCTGAGGTTAAACCTGCCCGAGGAGGGAGCTCCTGAGGAACACACAGGAACAGCTGTGGTTGTGTTCTGAGGGGGAGGTTATGGCCGCTCTTCTCTCCCGCGTTCCCAGCTGTCTGCGATACAGTGCCACAGAAACAACTCGGGCTGTGTTGTTTTTAAAGGAGCTTAGGCACGTTTCCCTTGTATTTGTATGAAACTGCCACGTGGGGCCCGGGTGGGGGGTGAGAGGCCTCCACGTGGGGCGTGTGTGTGGGGGGGCGGGGAGAGGCCTCCACGTGGGGCGTGTGTGTGGGGGGGCGGGAAGAGGCCTCCACGTGGGGCGTGTGTGTGGGGGGGCGGGGAGAGGCCTCCACGTGGGGCGTGTGGGGCGTGTGGGGCGGGAAGAGGCCTCCACGTGGGGCATTGGGGCGTGTGGGGTGTGTGGGGCGTGTGGGGGGTGAGAGGCCTCAACGTGGGGCGTGTGTGTGTGGGGGGCGGGGAGAGACCTCCACGTGGGGCATGTGAGGTGTGTGGGGCGTGTGGGGCGTGTGGGGGGTGAGAGGCCTCCACGTGGGGCGTGTGGGGGGCGTGTGTGGGGCGTGTGGGGCAGTGAGAGACCTCCACGTGGGGCATTGGGGCGTGTGGGGCGTGTGGGGGTGAGAGACCTCCACGTGGGGCGTGTGTGGGGCGGGCGGGCGGGGCGGGCACTGAAGCCTGTCGGCCCCCCTGTTGGCAGCCGCGGACCAGGTGCCGCTGATGGAGGACCTGGAGCAGATCTTCCTGCGCTCGTGGCGGGAGTCGCACGTGGTGGAGACGCGGCCGTACCCGCCGGCCGTGCCCCCCTGCCCGCCCGCGCCCGGCCCCGCGGGGCCCGTCACGCCGGCGCAGCTGCCCTGGCTGGCCGGCCTGGCCGCCAGCTCCTGCAACGACAGCGTGCACGTCATCGAGTGCGCGTCCTCGCTGGCCGAGGGCCTGGCCGAGATGTTCCGGCTGCTGGTGGACGGCAAGCTGGCCAAGACCAACTACGTGGTCATCATCTGCGCCTGCCGCAGCGCCGCACTGGACTCCTGCATCGCCGTCACCGGTGAGCCCCGCCCGGCCGCCCCACCCGGCGCCGGGGCTGGGGGCGAGGGGCAGACACAGGCCCGGACCGCCCCGGGACCCCCGTGCCACCGCGGAGCCGCGGGGCCACCAGCTCTGTCTTCCAGGGAAGTACCAAGCCCGGGTGCTGTCCGAGAGCCTGCTCACCCCGGCCGAGTACCAGCAGGAGGTCAGCTACGCGCTGGTCACCGGGAAGGTGGACTCCCTGGGCGCCTTCTTCAGCTCCCTCTGTCCAGGTGGGCTGGCGGGGGGGCGGGTGTGAGGCCTGAGCGGATCAGGTTGAACAAAGACAGGGCGGGCAGGGCATCATGGGGAGCCCCTCTCGACCTGCCGGGCGTCCCTTGATCCAGACGTGGGGGTGGGGCCTCTGGCTTGGGCACCCACACTCTGGCCTGGGTGGGCAGGGCCCGGTGTGGTCCTGGCTGGCACCTTCCTCTCCTGGGCATCGCGGTTTCTGTCTCTTTGGGGCGCGGTAGGGCCTGAGCCTGTAGCTCTCTGCCTGTCTCCGCCCTGCTCCTACCGTGCCCCCTCCCGCCATTGCTCTCAGCCTCACAGGAGCTGGGGGCCCCTGTGCCACATGCTGCTGTGCCTGCCCTTCTCTGTCCCTGGCTGCTCCCCTCAGGGCCCCCCAGAGTCCCGGAGTCCCTCATGCGCTCCTCCCCACCCCCATGGGCTTGGCCCCTTCCCTCCCGCCGCTGTCCCTCTGTCCGGGCACCTGTGTGTTCCCGGGTAACCTCCTTTCTAAGCCAGGACGTGAGGGGACCCTCCTGCCTGCCTCCTCCCTGCGCCCCCAGGCCAGGGCGGCCCTGGGTGTGGGCCGCGTGTCTCCGGATGGAAGCCCCATGCCTGCTGTTCCTCCTGTTTTGGGCAGAGGGTGACATTGACATCCTGCTGGACAAGTTTCATCAGGAGCACCAAGGCCGTGGTTCTCCCTCGCCCTCCGCCGCCTCTGCCCCCAAAGCCATGGACGTCGGCGGGGTCCCGGCGTGCACGAGTGAGTGCGGGAGGGGAGCTGGCGGCCAGGGCCCCCGTTCTCACCCCCCCCCCCCAATCCCCCCGTCTCCCAGGTACCAGGAAGCGATGTTAGAAGCACACCCAGGGGGCGGGGCTTCCCCTTAGCATCCCTAAGGTGACCAGACATCCCGCTTTTTAACAATCTGTCCCACGTCCTGCGGCATTTAAAAAAGTCCAAAAGATTTAAAAGAACCTTTCCAAAAATCGGGACATTTTTTAAAAAAGCAACGGGACATGGGACAAATTGTTAAAAATCTGGACTGTCCCACCAAAAGCGGGACGTCTGGTCGCCTTACAGTAAGCCAACACCCAGCTTTACCGTTAGTCTTCAGCGACGGAGGCCACTTACCCTGAGACGGCCCCTTGCTCTGCTGAGCCTCCCTGAGCCTTGATTGCTAAAATATTCATCCCTGTCACGTCCCGAGGGGCCGCCATCTCCTCTTCCTGCAAACGTGCAGCCTCCCGCAAAGCCCACACTCAGCGCCGCTCCCCTGGTGCTGCCCGGCCTCCGGGCCCGGGCTGCTCATCCCCGGACCATGAGGCCGGGACAGGCGTGTGCTGGTGGTGAACAGCCTGGGCAGGGGCGGAGCTCCGTGGGGTGCTGCCGGCCCGTGACCTTGGCCATGAGCTCTGGACGGCGCTGTCCGCCCCCCGCAGCGGCCCCGGCCGTGGCCTCGGCTCCCGGCCCCTCACCTCTCCGGCTCGGCCCCAGGTTCCAGGCGGGAGCCGCCGCGCATCCGGCCCCTCCAGCTGGCCGTGGCCCAGAAGCTGCTGTCGCACGTGTGCTCCATCGCGGACTCCAGCACCCAGCACCTGGACTTGGGCTCCTTCCAGAAGGTGGACTTCCTGATCTGCATCCCGCCCTCCGAGGTGGCCTACCAGCAGACCCTGCTCCACGTCTGGCACTCGGGTACGGCCTGGGGGAGCGGGGCGTCCGCAGGAGCTCAGGTGGGCTCTGGACACGGGTCTCTGCGTCGAAAGCGGACGGGGCGGGAAGTGTCACCGGTTTTGTCGGTCCCGGAACCAAGGCAGAGAGAGAATAACTCGCCCGAGAGTTTGCGCTCGGGGAAAGGGAGAAGCCTGACGGGTTTTCACTGCCCCACGCTGGCCCGTGACCTGCATGTCCGTGTCCTGCCTGAAGGTGCTCCCCTGTGCTTTTGAGGGAGCGGGACGTGAAATGCACAGAGAGCCACTGGGGGGCCCTGGGCCCGGGACAGCCAGGCAGGGGGCCCTCGGGCCCGGGACAGCCAGGCAGGGGGCGGGAGCTGGTGTTGCTGGGGGTGGGCCTTCCCTTCCCCTCCCTCCTGCTGCCGTGATGGTGCTGGAGCCGCTGTGCCAGGAGGCAGCTCTGCTGGGCCCCGGGCGGCTGCGGGCACACCGGGCTGGCGGCAGGCTGTGTCTGTGCCGCACCCTGCACAGGCGGCTTTACCACAGTCATTCGTGGAGGAGCCAGCCCCCCATGTCCCGGCACCCTGTGGCCTCGGGGCCGAGCACCGTGCCGGCTGTGCAGCTGCTGAGGGAGTGGAGCCTGGGACGGCGCTGGTGACCCGAGTCCTGGCGGGTGCTCGCCGGGTGCTCGCCGGGTGCTCCCCGGGTGCTCGCCGGGTGCTCCCCGGGTGCAGGGGTGCTCCCCGGGTATTCCCCGGGTGCAGGGGTGCGCCTTGGTTGCTCACCGGGTGCTCTTCGGGTGCAGGGGTGCTCCCCAGGTGCTCACTGGGTACAGGGGTGCTCCCCGGGTGCTCACTGGGTACAGGGGTGCTCCCCGGGTGCTCCCCGGGTGCTCACTGGGTACAGGGGTGCTCACTGGGTGCTCCCCGGTGCAGGGGTGCTCCCCGGGTGCTCACTGGGTACAGGGGTGCTCCCCGGGTGCTCCCTGGGTACAGGGGTGCTCACTGGGTGCTCCCCGGTGCAGGGGTGCTCCCCGGGTGCTCACTGGGTGCTCCCCGGTGCAGGGGTGCGCCTTGGTTGCTCACCGGGTGCTCCCCGGTGCAGGGGTGCTCCCCGGGTGCTCCCTGGGTGCAGGGGTGCGCCTTGGTTGCTCACCGGGTGCTCCCTGGTGCAGGGGTGCTCCCTGGGTGGTCACCGTGTGCTCCCTGGGTGCAGGGGTGCTCCCCGGGTGCTCCCTGGGTGCAGGGGTGCGCCTTGGTTGCTCACCGGGTGCTCCCTGGTGCAGGGGTGCTCCCTGGGTGGTCACCGTGTGCTCCCTGGGTGCAGGGGTGCTCCCCGGGTGCTCCCTGGGTGCAGGGGTGCTCACCGGGTGCTCCCCGGTGCAGGGGTGCTGCTGGAGCTCGGCCTGGACAAGGAGCAGGTGACCAGGCAGCGGGCGGAGCAGTACGTCCTGAAGCTGGACGCAGAGGCGCAGGCGCGGTTCCAGGCCTTCCTGCAGAGCTGCTTCCAGAACCCGCACACGCTCTTCGTCCTCGTCCACGACCACGCGCACTGGGACCTCGTGAGGTGGGGGCCCTGGGACCGTGAGGGGGGGGGGGGCTCTGGGACCGTGAGGTTAGGGGGGCTCTGGGACTGTGAGGTTAGGGGGACTCTGGGACCGTGAGGTGGGGGGCTCTGGGACCGTGAGGTTAGGGGGGGCTCTGGGACCGTGAGGTTAGGGGGGGCTCTGAGCTGCCGCGGTCCCCCTCTGGGTGACACACGGGGCTGACGCTGGGCGGTGGGCACGCCTGCCAGAGCTGAGTGCTGTGGGGCTGGGTACCCGCAGGCAGGTGCGTGGATGTCTCAGCACCTTAGAGCTGGACGGTACCCCAGGGCCGTGGTCGGCAAACTGCGGCTCGTGAGCCACATGCAGGTCTCTGGCCCCTGGAGTGTGGCTCTTCCACAAAACACCACGGCCTGGGCGAGTCTGTGTGGAAGAAGTGGCGTGAGAAGAAGTTGAAGTTTAAAAAATGTGGCTCTCCAAAGAAATGCCTATTGTTGTGCTGTTGATGTTTGGCTCTGTGGGCTGATGAGTTTGCCGACCACTGCCCCAGAGGCAGGCCGTGCAGCCTCCGGAAGGGGCCAGTATGGAAACTGAGGCTAGAGAGAGGGGCGTGTCCGCTCAGCGTCGGGGGTGGGGGGGAACAGCGGCAGGCAGTGCCGGTCTCAGAGGCGGCCTGGAATGAAGGCCCTCACAGGACAGTCATTTAAAACGTTTATTCCCTGGTCGCGGAGGAGCCGTGTTCTTTGACTATCGGCAGCGTTGGGGGGCTGGTTATAAACGCACACAACTGCTCCGTCCTGGTACAACTGCTGCAGCCGCAGCCAGTCCGCTCACTGCGCGTCTCCTCTCCCCCCTCAGCAGCGCCGTCCACGGCCTCTGCCCCCCGGGCGACCCGGCGGCCGGCCTGGTGGACCGGCTGCTCAACTGCCGGGAGGTGAAGGAGGCCCCCAACATCCTGACGCTGCACGTGACGTCCCTGCCGTACGCGCTGCAGACGCGGCACACGCTCGTCAGCCCCTACAACGAGGTCCACTGGCCCGCCGCCTGCAGCGCCGTGAGTGCCGGGGGCGGCTCGCCGGGGCCGCGCGCGGGGGCGGCTCTTCAGGAAAGACCCCGGTGGACGGGCTGCCGGGGGTCACCTGGATCCCAGCTCCTTGAATCTTTTTTTCTTTTTAAATGTCTTAACTGATATCGGAGAGGAAGAGTGAGAGACACATCCATGAGAGAGAAACATCTATCCGTTGCCTCCTGCACGCCCCCTGCTGGGGATCGAGCCCACAACCTGGGCATGTGCCCTGATCGGGCATTGAACTATGACCTCTTAATTCAGGGGTCTTCAAACTATGGCCCGCGGGCCACATGCGGCCCGCAGAGGAGTCTAATCCGGCCCGCCAGGTTTTTTGGGCAGTGAGCGCAGCCGAGGTGTTACAGTAGGAATTAGTAGTTCATATAGTCCGGCCCTCCAGCTCTCTGAGGGACCGTGATCTGGCCCCCACTTTAAAAAGTTTGAGGACCCCTGTCTTAATTCATGGGTCGATGCTCAACCAAGTCGGGCTACTTTGTCGATTTTAAAAAAATATATTTTATTGATTTTTTACAGAGAGGGAGAGGGATAGAGAGTTAGAAACACCGATGAGAGAGAAACATCGATCAGCTTCCTCCTGCACACTCCCCATTAGGGATATGCCCACAACCAAGGTCCATACCCTTGACCGGAATTGAACCCGGGATCTGTTAGTCCGCAGACCGATGCTCTGTCCACTGAGCCAAACCGGTTAGGGTTGCTTTGTCGCTTTAACAACCTCCCAGCATTGCTCCGCTCTGGAGCTGGAGAAGCGTGGATCTTGGTTTGGGAGGGGTTATGCCAATGTGAGCCCAAGTGGTCAGCTCAGTGCCTTTCTCCTGCTGATCTCAATGGCAGTGGGAGGCAAGGGAGTTGACTTCCTAAAACCAGTTTAAATTGTGGGAGAGAAGCCGTCTTAACGATGAGAGTGTGTGTTACACAGGAAGGCTGGGCTCCTTCCTGACACGCACGCTGGGCCGAGTGAGCGGAACGTCCCGAGTGACGGGCCTATCGGTCCTTCGGGCGGGAGTGCCCCGGGCTCCGGGGGGGCGGGTGGGGAGGAAAGCAGTGAAGTCTCGCCGGGGGCTGCACGGGGAGCCCCGGGGAGGCCCAGGTGCCGGCCAGGCCGTCCGTGCCGCCAGCCCGTGACCCCCGTCTCCCACGCGGGTGTCTGCTGACGGCTCCTCTCCGTTTCAGGGCGCGGACGTGTACCCCGAGGACAGGCGCTACTTCGGGCTGTCGGAGTTCCTCGAGTCCACCCTGTCGGGCCACAGCCTGCCCTTGCTGCGCTACGACAGCTCCTTCGAGGCCATGGCCACCGCCCTGGGGAAGAGGTACCGTCTCCGCGCTCCGGGCGCCCGGCGGCAGCACACCCGCCCTGTGTCTCCCGCTGGACACGCAGAGCGGATCCCGGGCTCGCCCGAGCGGGGCGCTGGGCCAGGCCCGCAGCCGCCGCACAGGGACGCCCGCCCCGTTAGAGGCCGGGGCGCTGCGGGTGGCCTGGGTGCCAGTGTGCCGAGCGGAGGCGGCCTGGCTCTGTGCCTCCTGGCCGCCCTGCGAGTGCGTGGCCAGGGGCAGCTGCGTGGCCGTGGCGGCTATGTGGCTGTGGTGGCCGTGGTGGCTGTGGGGGCTGCGGGCTGCTTGGCCATGGCGGTGCGGGCTGTGGGCTGTGTGGCGGCTCCAGGCGGCATGGCTGTGGCCGTGGAGGCTGTGGGCTGCGTGGCCGTGGCGGCTGAGTGGCCGTGGCGGCTCCAGGCTGCATGGCTGTGGCCGTGGCGGCGCGGGGGCTCATGGCGGGCGGTCCCGCAGGTTCCCGCGCCTGCACAGCGCCGTGATCCGCACCTTCGTGCTGGTGCAGCACTACGCGGCGGCCATGATGGCGGTGCGCGGGCTCCCGCAGATGAAGCACCACACGTCGGTGGAGACGCTGGAGATCACGCAGAACCTGCTGGGCGCACCGCAGCAGAGCCCCTGTGGCCACGGGCTCATGGTGCTGCTGCGCGTGCCCTGCTCGCCGCTGGCCGCCGTGGCCTACGAGCGCCTGGCCCGCGTGCGGGCGCGCCTGGCACTGGAACAGCGCTTCGAGATCATCCTGGGCGGCCCCAGCGCCCGCCTCGCCGTGGGCACGCACTTCGTGAAGCAGCTCAAGGTGGCGCTTCGGGGCGGAGGGGGCGGCGCTGGGGGTGTGGCTTCACATGGCAGGAGGCCGTCGTGGTGCCCGGGGCTGGGCCGTGGGGGTGCCCGGGGCTGGGCTGTGGGGGTGCCAGGGCTGGGCCGCGGGGTCAGGGTCAGGCTCTTTCCCTCTGACGGCCTGCAGGTGTGGCAGAACATCGAGGACGCCGAGTGGAGGCCTCAGACGTACCTGGAGCTGGAGGGCCTGCCCTGCATCCTCATCTTCAGCGGGATGGACCCGCACGGCGAGTCCTTGCCCAGGTGAGGGGCTGTTTGCCACGGGCCTGGGCCCGGGGCACTCTGCCTGGTTCTCTGACTGCACTGTCTGTGCCCGTGGGGGCCGGGCTGGGTGCCGGGCGGGGCCCTGCCGCTGGAGACAGGACTTCGTGCCTCTCGGTTTCTCCCCACGGCGGGGGGAGGGCTGTCACCGTCTGTTAGGGATGGCCGGTCCATCGAGGGCAGTTTGGGGTCCTCTCGGGGGCACCTCTCCCGCTGTGTCCAGGCTGCAGGATGGCGGCTCCCTCCTGATCCAGGAGATGACCCGGGGGAGGGGAGGAACCGTCTTTCCAGCCCTTAGGGCTGACCGTTTCAGGCTGCGGTGCTCACCATCACCGCCCCGAGCACATGGCGGCCACCAGCCCCCTGGACGCCTCCCGGGTGTCCACACAGACGGGCAGGCACGCAGGCAGAGGGCACCGCCTTCAGGAAGGCAATTGCTGGAATGGAAGGTGACGGCTGGCTGGCCCCTCTCGCCCCAAATACATGTTTATTCATGTCAGAGAGGAAGGGAGAGGGAGAGAGAGAGAAACATCAATGATGAGAATCATAGATCAGCTGCCTCCTGCAAGCCCATTACTGGGGACCGAACCCACAACGCAGGCATGTGCCCTTGACCGGAATCGAACCCGGGACCTTTTAGTCTGCGTTCAGGCCAGTGCTCTATCCACTGAGCCACACCAACCAGGGCCAGGTTGGCTTTTAAAGACGTACTTCACACCCACAGGGCAGGGCCGGGGGTCCTGCTGGGGCCTTGCACGTCTTTGCTTGTGGAGCAGCCGTAGGAGCTGCAGCCCGGCCCCTGCACAGCTGGCGCCCCGGACGCTGGCAGCTGCGCAGGCCGCACCGTCACGGTGGCGAAGGCTCAGGGAACGCCATGCTCTTCCGGGCGCACCCATGCCGGCCCCGGGAAGGCAGGCGCCGGCCCCGGGCGCCGGTTCCCTCCGAGGCCCTGCACGGAGCCCCATGTCGCCCCCAGGTCCCTGCGGTACTGCGACCTGCGCCTCATCAACTCCTGCCTGGTGCGCTCGGCGCTGGAGCAGGAGCTGGGCCTGGCCGCGCACTTCGTGAGCAGCGAGGGGCCCCTGGAGCGGCGGCCGCGGGCCGAGGGCGCGGACAGCGACGCCGAGAAGCCGAGCAGCACGGACAACGAGGAGGAGGAGCCGGCGACCGAAGGTCGGCCCCTGCGTCCGCCCTCGGGGGAGCCTGCGCTGGTCTAGCCGGCGGCCCCCATTCCACGTGGCCCGGGGCCGTCTGCTTCCCCGGCTGCCCTGGCAGAGCTCCCTAAAGCGGGAAAGGAATTCAGCTCCCCCCTTCACTGCTTTTTTGGTGTAAGAAAATAGAAGTCCAAATAGGTTCTTCCTAGCTCTAGAATTATTATTACTATATATATATTTTTTTAAGAAGTTCACACCCTGGCTGGTTTGGCTCAGTGGATAGAGCACAGGCCTGTGGACCGAAGAGTCCCGGATTTGATTCTGGTCAACGGCACATTTCTGGGTTGCATGCTTGATCCCCACTAAGGGTGTGCAGGAGGCAGCCGGCCCATGGTTATCTCTCATTGATGTTTCTATCCCCCTCCTTCTCCCTTCCTCTCTGAAATCAATAAAAATATATTTTTAAAAAAAAATTTATTCCTTTAAAAATATATTTCAGAGAGAGAGAGGGAGAGAGAGATCAATGGTGAGAATCATGGATTGGCTGCCTCCTGCACGCCCCACACTGGGGATCGAATCTGCAACCCAGCATGTGCCCTGACCGGGGATCGAACCGTGACCTCCTGGTTCCTAGGTCGATGCTCAGCCACTGAGCCACACTGGCCTGGCCCTAGCCCTAGCCCTGGAATTGCTAATGAGTGGGAAGAAGAACTGAGGTGTCGTAGGGTTCACGCTCTGTCTGAATTGCTGCCCCGGGTAAGGTTCACTCGCTTACACCCTCTGCGGGCCAGCCTTCAGCACGTGCCCATGTCGGAGACGTACGGACACCGGCCGGGGTCCAGGGCAGCATGGACAGCTGACCCCGCATTGCAGAGGTCACAGGCAGAGCAGGGCATTCGGCTGCAGCCCATGGGCTGGCGAGAACAAGCACAGTGCTCCTAAGAAGGGCAGAGCGCTGGCGGGGTGGGGTCGGGGAGGGACGGTGTGGGATCAGAGACCGGGGCTCCTCGGCCGCCTCCACCTGCGACCTGTGTGGCCTCGGACAGGGCCTGTGGCCTGTCCCGCCTCCGGAGAGAGCGGCCCAGCAGGCCCCCGTGTGTGGCAGACCCACAGGCCGGAGCGTGACCCCACCGCGGTGCCTCCACCTCCCTGCGATGCGTCCCGGCACCCCTCCCCCCACCACGCCAGTGTCAGCTCCCCTGCTCCCTCCCCCCCTCCAGCCCACGCGCCACACCCAGCCTCAGGGGCTCCCGGCTGTGCTCCGCTCTTGTCCCCCCGGCCACACAGACATTCTTCCTGCTGCTCCGAGTTCCCTCTCCTCTGCTTTCCCTGGAGACCCTGCTGGCCCTGCAGGACTCGGGGCGGGTCACCTCTCCCTTCCTCTCCCTCCTGCTCCTGCCTCTGTCCGCGTGGGAGCCTGGCCGGGGCCCCCAGCCCTCTCCCTGCCCGTCTACGTCCTCCTGTAGCTGATCGCCCTGCCCCTGCCCCTGCGTCCTCTCCCGCAGTTGGAGGCGCGGGGAGGGGTGGGTGGCAGGGGGCTGGGGATGGGAGCGGGGAGAGGTGTGATGGACAGTGTAAAGCGCCGGGACCTTGTGGGACGGTGACGGGCGTTTCCGGGTGTGTGTTTGGACACAGGCCCCGCCGCCGAGAAGAGGAGCCCCGTGAAGAGGGAGCGGTCCGGCTCCCGGGACTCGGCCTCCTCCGGCCGCTCCTCCAGGGCGTCCGGTAAGTCCTGGGGAGAGCCTGCCCGCCACTGGAGATTTTAGACGTGGACGGAGAGCCTGGATCTCGCCTAGAACTGGGGAGGGAGACTGGGAAGAACCGGGCTTTCAGGATGACGGGGTCCTCTCTCCCCAGGCCCGGCGCTCGGCGGCGAGACCTCGGCTCCGCCCGGGGGGCCCCCTCCGGGGGAGCAGACCCGGTCCCCGCAGCCCTGCGGCCCTTCGGAGGACACCCAGAGGCTCCGGGCCAGCCAGGGGCCGGCCTCGGCCCTCAGCAGGCACAGCCCCGGGCCGGCCCCCCAGCCCGACGCCGCCGGCCGCCACCCCAGCCAGAGGGGCGTCCAGGCGGCGGTCCCCTCGCCCCGCCGGCTCCCCACGGCAGGCGCCTCGTCCTCCCCGTCCCCGGGGCCGGCCTCCCGGTGCTCCCTGGCCAAGGCCCGCCGGCAGCCGCCCGTGGTCTTCCTGCCCAAGCTGGTGTACGACATGGTCACGGCCACCGACAGCAGCGGGCTGCCCAAGGCCGCCTCGCTGCTGCCCGCCCCCTCGGTCGTGTGGGCCAGCTCCTTCCGGCCGCTGCTCAGCAAGACCATGACGTCCACGGAGCAGTCACTGTACTACCGGCAGTGGACCGCGCCGCGGCCCGGCCACATGGACCACGGCAGCCGCGCCGAGGGCTGCGGGGATGGCTTCCACCCGCGCCGGCTGCTGCTCAGCGGGCCCCCGCAGGTGAGGGCGCCCCGCGGCCTGGACTCGGGGAGCGGGGGGTCCGTGCTCAGGCCCAGCGGCAGCGTGGGGCCGATGGCACCCCCTTTCGCACATCTTGCCATTCTCACGGCGGAAGCTTCTGGGATGGCCCCCAGGGGGCAGTGGGATGGGGGGTCAGGGCCCAGCGACATCTGTCCTCTCTCCTCCGTTTCCTCCACGGCCGTGGTCGGCAAACCACGGCTCTCGAGCCACGTGCGGCTCTTTGGCCCCTTGAGTGTGGCTCTTTTTTAAAAAAATTATTTCTTTATTGATTAAGGTATCACATATTTGTCCTCAACCCTCCATTCCAGTCCCCCACCCCCACCCCACTCATGCCCCCACCCCCCTTTTGTCCTTGACCACTGGCTAGGCTCATGTGTGTACACACAAGTCCTTCGGTTGATCTCTCCCTTTTATCCCCACCCTCCCTCTGAGGTCCAACGTCTGACCCACGGCTCCTTATCTCTGGGTCTGTTCTCGTTTATCAGTCTGTGTTGTTCACCATTTCCCCCAGATGAGTGAGATCATGTCCTACTGGAAATACACTTATAAGAATCAAAGATGAGACAAGCAGTAATCGTTATGCTGAAAGGCAGATGAACCGGTCTGTAGTGAGCTTCTTTCTGGACCACCAGTTCTTTTGATACCCAATTTCAATGTCAAACAGTTCCTTACGTGTACATGTCAGCCATGGTATTTCAGTTCTGGATGGTGGGCACATGGTGGTTGAGTGTGGCTCTTCCACAAAATACTCGGCCCGGGCGAGTCTATGTTGAAGAAGAGGCGTTAGAAGAAGTTTACGTTTAAGAAATGTGGCTCTCCAAAGAAACGTGCATCGTTGTCCTGTTGATAGTTGGTTCTGTGGACGAATGAGTTTGCCGACCCCTGGCCTGTGCGTGGAAGGGTCCCAGGTTCAATGCCAGTAAGGCTCCTCCTTGGCCGGGACCCTGGTTGGGGCGTGTGCCAGAGGCAGCCTGTGGATGTGTTTCTGTCTTTCCCGCTCTCTAAAAATCAATGGGAAAACGCCCTCAGTGAGGATTTATTATATATTTATTATAAAAAAAAGTTACAGGAAAAAGGGCGGTGCCCTGAGGCGTGGCGGGTGCTCCGGGCGCCGAGACAGGTGCACTGACTGGGGCGCCCGCCCCCGTGCCCGCAGATCGGGAAGACGGGCGCTTACCTGCAGTTCCTCAGCATCCTGTCCCGGATGCTCATCCGGCTGACGGAGGTGGACGTATATGACGAGGAGGAGATCAACCTCGGTGAGTCTCAGCCTCGCGCAGCCACGGGCAGGACGCTCGGTCCTCAGAGGGTCCGGGCGGGGCTGGTGGACGCGGGCGGGACCCTCGGTCCTCAGAGGGTCCAGGCGGGGCTGGTGGGACGCGGGCGGGACGCTCGGTCCTCAGAGGGTCCGGGCGGGGCTGGTGGACGCGGGCAGGACCCTCAGTCCTCAGAGGGTTTGCGTGGGGCTGGTGGGCCCGGGATGCAGATGGGACGCAGGTGGGACCCTCGGTCCTCAGAGGGTCCGGGCGGGGCTGGTGGACGCGGGCGGGACGCTGGGTCCTTAGAGGGTTTGCGTGGGGCTGGTGGGCCCGGGATGCGGATGGGACGTGGGTGGGCGATGGGTGCCCTCAGCGCAGTTTCCGTTCCTACGGGCCTGCCTCCTGGTGTCCGGCTGGCTTTCCCCTCGGGTCTCCGATCTCCGGTGGCGGGACGCTGCCCGTGGCCGTTAGGGCTCCGATGGCCTGTGGTCCTGACACGTGCCGTGGAGGATCACTCGGCCTCAGGAGCGGGGTCCCCGTGTCCTCACGCAGCACTTCTGCGGGTGCTCTCGACCGTCCTCCGTGCGGGGGGGAGTTCAGGCCCACGGAAGCCGCGCAGCCGGGTCTTCCCTCGCCTCTGGGTTTCCCGTGGTCCCCACAGGGTGGACCGTTGTTCCCGTGAACACCCTCCGTGGTTCCGTGGCGTGTCTGCCGGAGAACAAAGTCGCTCTCTGTCCCATTTGGTCACGCGCCCCGGTCTCTCTCGGCCCCCAGACCTCCGGGAGGAGTCCGAGTGGCGCTACCTCCAGGGCAGCGACCCCTGGCCCGACCTGGAGCTCTTCCGGAAGCTGCCTTTCGACTACACGGTCCACGACCCCAAGTACGAGGACGCCAGCCTCATCTGCTCGCACCACCAGGGCGCCAGGGGCGAAGGTCAGGCTCCCGTCCCCCGGGCCGGGGAGTGGCCCCTGCAGGGGAGAAGCCGCATGAGGGGTGCGCTCAGTCGCCGGGGGCCCTGAGCACAGGGCGGAGGCCGCACCTCCAGCACAGGGAGGCCTCTTAGGGCAGTGGTCGGCAAACTCCTCAGTCCACAGAGCCAAATATCAGCAGGACGATGATTGACATTTCTTTGAGAGCCGAAAACCGACGTCTGCGCATGGGCCACGATGTTCCCATCGCACTGTACGTGCGCGCCCCGTGTGGTGTTTTGTGGAAGAGCCACACCCAAGGGGCCAAAGAGCTGCATGTGGCTCTTGAGCCGCAGTTTGCCGACCACTGTCTTAGGGACCCAGGAAGGACGGCGTACTGCTCAGGGAGTGCTGGGAACGCTGAGGACACGGGCTGGGCTATGTCCCGGTCAGGGTGCCCTAAAGCTCTTGGCAAAGAGCGGATAGAAGACGTGTGTATTTCTGTGGTTGATCCTCACCTGCGGGTATTTTTCCATTAGTATTAGAGAGAATGGGAGGGAGGGGGAGAGAGAAACATCAATGTGAGAGAGAGACATCGTTGTGAGAGAGACACATTGATGGGTTGTCCCCCACAGGTGCCCTGACCAGGGCCAGGCATCAAGCATGTAACCGAGGTACGTGCCCTTGCCCGGAATTAAATCCTGGACCCTTTAGTCTGTAGGCCGACCTCCATCCACTGAGCCAAACTGGCCAGGGCGACACGTATCTCTGTGAATTGTGGTGACAAAATGCTCGTCTTCCCTCTGCTCCCTCGGTCTCCTGTTCTCCCCCTCCTGCTGCAGGGACCTCTCCGTCACTGTGTTGTCACCTGCAGTGGTGCAGTGTGGAGGGCGGGCTCAGCGTTGGGACAGGTTCAAGCCTCTGACTGAGGAGAGGGCACAGTCCTCTCGTAGCAAAGTCACGTGCAAGTCCCAGCTGGAAGGCAGAGCCTCACGGCACAGTGATAGCCAACAGCTGTAGTTGTGCGCTTGAACCCGTGGTCCGAACACAGGGCCCACGTGCCTGAGGGACGTGGGCTTGATAGAGCTCAGGTGCACGTAGTTGAGTAGGATCGAAACCCACGAGAACGTTGTAAACAACTTGACCCGCCCTCACTCTGCCTCGTGGCATCGGCTGTAAAATGAAGACACGGCCTGTGGCCTGTGGCGCCGTCGCTCGCTCTCCGTCAGAGAGAGACTCCATCAGAGAGGACAGCTTTCTTCTCGTCTGTCTTTTCTCCATCCTTCACCGCCTCAGGGTTACCGAACCTGGCCAAGCTGGCTTGGCACAGAAGGTGCCCTGGGTCTGAGGGCTCGTCGGGGACCGCTGAGCAGGAGACCCACAGACAGTTCAGGGTCCCCATCAGCCCACACAAGCGTTAGTGGCCGGTGTGATTATAGACTTTGACGGGAAAGCTGGGGGGATGCGGAGTGAGGAGAATCGTCACCACTGGCCATCGGATGAGAATGTCTCTCCATGGTTCTCAGGCAGACCACTCACATCCCTGGGGGCCCTCACTCTCAGTCCCTGGGGGGCCCTCACGGAGGCGGGTCATAACAAAAGCCAGGGCTGGCCTCCTACTCCCCCTAAGTCGTTGGGAAGATGGGCGCTTCCCCCATGGCAGTGTTGGCGAGTTGTGCTGGCGATCAGTTGTCGTCAGGTAGCGAGTCCTCGAGTACACGTTGATCCGACATCCGCAGGCTCACGTGTACCATGACGGGGCCAGTCTGTAGTGTGTCCCACGGAGACTGCCCTGTCTGAGCTGCTGAGTGCCCAGGAGAGAGAAACACCAGCCCACCCGCCACTGCGGGCTGGGAGCCGGCGGACGAGGGGCCCCAGCTCAGATGAGCTGGGGCCCCTCGTCCGCCGGCTCCCAGCCCGCAGTGGCGGGTGGGCTGGTGTCCGTGTGAGGGCAGAGGGCTCGCCCGCCCGTGCGCCCCGTGACGCCGGCTCCCCGCAGACAGGGCGCCGCCCCGGAAGCCCGAGGACCCGTTCGCGCGGCGGCGGACGGCTCAGATGCGGCTGTCCCAGTACGCGGCCCACAACACCTACCACCACTGCGAGCAGTGCCACCAGTACATGGGCTTCCACCCCCGCTGCCAGGTAGGCGGCGCCTCCGCACGCCCTGCTTCCCGGGCCAGCCCCATCGTCGCCCGGCTCCGTGTCCGTCCCCGAGGGGGGTGGAACGTTCTGGAAGCCGGGGGCGCGGGCTCCTCGCGCTGCGGGCAGAGGTGGCCGTGGCCGGCGCCGGCGGGCCCGGCGGGCGGGGGGCTCGGGGAGGGCCTGCCGGACGCTGACGCCGGCTCTGTCCTCTCCCCGCACCCCAGCTCTATGAGTCCTCCCTGCACGCCTTTGCCTTCTCTTACTCCATGCTAGGAGAGGAGATCCAGCTGCACTTCATCATCCCCAAGTCCAAGGAGCACCACTTCGTCTTCAGCCAGCCCGGAGGCCAGCTGGAGAGCATGCGGCTGCCCCTGGTCACCGACACGGTACCGGCCTCGGGCCCGGGGTGGGAGGGGTCTGGCCGGGGTGGCCGGGGGCCGCTGAGCGGGAGGCCCAGGGCAGGTGGGGCCGGCGGAGCGACCGTGCGGTCACTGGCCTTGGAGGAGGCGGCGGCTGGGAACGTCAGGGCTGTGGGGACCCCCAGCGTGAAGTTGGAGCCTTGGTCTGGGGTTTCCAGACTGTGCTACCGGGACGTGCCGAGGTCCCTGAGCCTCCGCTTCCCCACCCGTTCACCCAGGCCCGGGGTCGGCAAACTCACTGGTCAGCAGAGTTCAATATCAACAGCACAATGATTGCAATTTCTTTTGAGAGTCAATTTAAAAAAAAAATCAATATATATATATATATATATATATATATATATGTATATATATATTTTTTTTTTTTTTACAGAGAGGAAGAGAGAGGGATAGAGAGCTAGAAACATCGATGAGAGAGAATCATCGACCAGCTGCCTCTTGCACGCCCCCTACTGGGGATGTGCCCGCAACCAAGGTACATGCCCTTGACCGGAATCGAACCCGGGACCTTCCAGTCCCCAAGCCGACGCTCTATCCACTGAGCCAAACCGGTTTCGGCTTTACTGCGTTTTATCCATAAAAGCAAGTCCCGGGGCCGAGCTGGGTCCATGGAGGACGGGAGGGACGTGTCAGAGGGAGGGGAGCGGCGGTGCCCACGCTGAGAAACACCCCCCCCCCCCTGCTTCTGCGCCAGAGCCACGAGGGCATCAAGAGCCCGACCTTCACGCCGACCACCGGCCGCCACGAGCACGGGCTCCTCAACCTGTACCACGCCATGGACGGCGCCAGCCACCTGCACGTGCTGGTGGTCAGGGAGTGCGAGGTGCCCGCGTACAAGAAGTGCTGGCCCAACCACATCATGCTGGTGCTGCCCCGCGTCTTCAACAGCGCCGGCGTGGGTAGGCCGCCCCTCCGCGCGTCCCGGGGCCCAGGCCCGGAGAGTGTTCTGGAACTGACGGCCTTCCGCAGTTCCCACCAGGCCTGTCGGCTTAAAAAAGTGGGTTATATGTATTCATACATGTAATTCACACATATGAATATGTATGATTCACTTTTATATACGTGTGTATGCGTACATATATATGTGTTTTTATAAAAATACATTTTATTGATTTTTTTACAGAGAGGAAGGGAGAGGGATAGAGAGCTAGAAACGTCGATGAGAGAGAAACATCGACCAGCTGCCTCTTGCACACCCACTACCGGGGATGTGCCCGCAACCAAGGTACATGCCCTTGACCGGAATTGAACCCGGGACCTTTCAGTCTGCAGACCGACCCTCTACCACTGAGCCAAACCGGTTTTGGCTATATATGTTTTTTTTGTGTTTTCTTTTTTATGGACTTCAGAGAGGTGGGGAGAGGTGGGGAGAGGGAGAGAGAGAAACATTGATCGGCTGTGGGTGCTGAGGGCCTGGGGCGGGGGCGGGGGCGGGCTGGATGGGGCCGATGGGGAATAAAAGGGGATATATTTAATACTTTCAACAATAAAGTTTTAAAAAGAGGAAGAGCCCTAGCTGGTGTGGCTCAGTGGACAGGCCTGCGGACTGAAGGGTCTCAGGTTTGATTCTGGTCAAGGGCACATGCCCAGATTTTGAGCTCATCAACAGTTCTCTCTCATCATTGATGCTTCTATCTCTCTCTCTCCTTTCCTCTCTGAAATAAGTAAAATAAGAATATATTTTTAAGAATAAATACAGAAATAAAATTAAATAAAAAAAAGAAAAGCGAGGATAAACAGACAGATGTACGTGCAAATGGGAGGTGTTTTCTCCTCTAGAATTTCCTCTTCCAAATCAGCAGCTAAGGGAGTGGACGAGGGGTGTGGGTGAGGACTGTAGGGACTGGGGGTCTGGGGGTGCAGGCTCGGTGAGCAGCACCCCCTCTGCCCCGGCTTGGCTGGGTGGGGGCCCGGCGGACCGGGGTGGGGGTGGTGGTGGGGGTGGGTGGTCAGCGGTGGCTCTCTGGCTGGGTGGGGGCCTGGCGGACCAGGGTGGGGGTGGGGTTGGGGGTGGGGGTGGGTGGTCAGCGGTGGCTCTCTGGCTGGGTGGGGGCCTGGCGGACCGGGGTGGGGGTGGGGTTGGGGGTGGGGGTGGGGTGGTCAGCGGTGGCTCTCTGGCTGGGTGGGGGCCTGGCGGACCGGGGTGGGGGTGGGGGTGGTGGTGGGGGTGGGTGGTCAGCGGTGGCTCTCTGGCTGGGTGGGGGCCTGGCGGACCGGGGTGGGGGTGGGGATGGGGGTGGGGGTGGGTGGTCGCGGTGGCTCTCTGGCTGGGTGGGGGCCCGGCGGACCGGGGTGGGGGTGGGGGTGGGGGTGGTGGTGGGGGTGGGTGGTCGCGGTGGCTCTCTGGCTGGGTGGGGGTGGGGGTGGGGGTGGGGGTGGGTGGTCGCGGTGGCTCTCTGGCTGGGTGGGGGCCTGGCGGACCGGGGTGGGGGTGGGGGTGGGGGTGGGGTGGGGGTGGGGGTGGGGGTGGGATGGGGGTGGGGGTGGGGGTGGGGTGGGGGTGGGGGTGGGGGTGGGGGTGGGGGCCCGGCGGACCGGGGTGGGGGTGGGGGTGGGGTGGGTGGTTAGCGGTGGCTCTCTGGCTGGGTGGGGGCCCGGCGGACCGGGGTGGGGGTGGGGGTGGGGGTGGGGGTGGGGGTGGGGGCCCGGCGGACCGGGGTGGGGGTGGGGTGGGTGGTCAGCGGTGGCTCTGCCGCTGCAGGCGCCGCCCACTTCCTGATCAAGGAGCTGTCCTACCACAACCTGGAGCTGGAGCGCAGCCGGCAGGAGGAGCTGGGCATCAAGCCGCAGGACATCTGGCCCTTCATCGTGATCTCCGACGACTCCTGCGTCATGTGGAACGTGGTGGACGTGGACGGCGGCGGCGAGAGGAGCCGGTGAGGCAGGGCGGGCTCTCCAGCGGGGACCCTTCCGCCCCGCGGGGACCCCAGGGCACTCGGTCAGGGAGCCTGGCGTATAGGGTGTCAGCAGGGGGCAGTCCAGAAGGCCTTGCCCGGGTTTACACGTCAGCCTGGGTGTCCCTCTCCCTCCCCCGCCCCTCCGAGCAGGGAGTTCTCCTGGTCGGAGAGGAACGTGTCCCTGAAGCACATCATGCAGCACATCGAGGCGGCGCCCAACATCACGCACTACGCCCTCATCGGCCTGCGCAAGTGGTCCAGCAGGGCCGGCGGCCGCGCCGTGCGCGAGCCCTTCTCCCGCTGCCACGTCCACGACTTCATCGTCCTCAACGTGGACCTCACCCAGAACGTGCAGTACAACCAGAACCGGTGAGCGCCGGCCGCGGCCCCCGGCTCCAGCCGCAGGGTGCAGCCCTCTCCCTCCCTCTCCCTCCCCTGCCCCCTCCCCCTCCCCCCTCCCCCTCCCCCTCCTCCCTCCTCCCTCACCCTTCCTCCCCTTCCCCCCCTCCCCCTCCTCCCTCCGGAGGGGCAGCCGGGCCTGGCCGACAGCCCCCTCTCCGCTGCCCTGTAGGCCACGGAGCCAGAGGCCTCCCGCCATAGCACCAGCCTGGGCCCTGCTGTCAGCTTTATGTGCTTTTACTGATTTCAGAGAGGAAGGGGGGGGGGGAGAGAAACAGCAATGAGCCCCACACGGGGGATTCAGCCTGCAACAGGAATCAAACCGGGACCACCCGGACCCTAGGTTGACGCCCCTTCCCTTCCCTTCCCTTCCCTTCCCTTCCCTTCCCTTCCCTTCCCTTCCCTTCCCTTCCCTTCCCTTCCCTGTCCTGTTTTTTTTTCTTCTTCTTTTTCTTTCCTTCCTTTTCCTTGCACGGGTGGCGCTCCCTCTGTAGCGTAGCCTGAGGGACGCCCGCTCCTGTGCCCACACCTCGCAGCCGGCGGTCTGTTTGCCGGCCTCTGCTCCGGGGGAGGATCTGCAGGGAGGGCGGAGCCTGCCCCCCTGTCGCCCCGGTAGCAGGCACAGGTGCCACGGCCTGGGGGGTGAGGGCGCCCGGTGCGAGCTGCCCCTCCCCCGGCCCCTCGCAGGTTCCTGTGCGACGACGTGGACTTCAACCTGCGGGTGCACAGCGCCGGCCTCCTGCTGTGCCGCTTCAACCGCTTCAGCGTCATGAAGAAGCAGATCGCCGTGGGCGGGCACCGGGCCTTCCGCATCGCCGCCAAGGTGCGTGGCCGTGGCCGTGGCCGTGGGCGGGCACCGGGCCTTCCGCATCGCCGCCAAGGTGCGTGGCCGTGGCCGTGGCCGTGGGCGGGCACCGGGCCTTCCGCATCGCCGCCAAGGTGCGTGGCCGTGGCCGTGGCCGTGGGCGGGCACCGGGCCTTCCGCATCGCCGCCAAGGTGCGTGGCCGTGGCCGTGGCCGTGGGCAGGCACTGGGCCTCCTGCATCGCCGCCACTGTGCGTGGCCGAGGCCGTGGCCGAGGGCGTGGGCCAGGCGCCGTGAAAACCCATCTTTCCTTTCATTCCCTCAGGAGCATTCTTTAACTACCAGGTGTTCTATCTTCGTTTCTGTTTTTTTTTTTTTTTTTTTTTTTTTTTTTAATGTGGTGTTTCTCCTTTTTCCACGTCCCGCATGGAAAAACGAAAGGTTCCTGAGGGGAGGAGCTGGGGATTAAGAAATTAGAGAAAGAAAGAGAGAAGAGGCAGAAATAGATTCATAAAGCTGGGAGCTAGGTGGGTGCCATCTCTCTGATGGAGTCACCTTCGTTTCTGTTTTGAGCGCAGTCTTATTTCCCCCTTTAGGTTTAGTGGTGCATTGATTATACACGGAGTGGCCAGATGGTGGTGATCTCTGAACGCATCATCGTCTGGCCGCCCAGTGTCTACCCTATAGAATAAAAGGCTAATATGCAAATTGTCTCCTCGACCAGGAGTTTTACCAGCAGGCAGGCCAGCCAGCCGCCCATGTCCCCTCCCCCCCCCCGGGCAGTCTGGCCGGACCCACCCAGGCACTTTTCTCGACCAGACAGCCACCGTCCTACGTGGCAAGGTCAATGCCGACAGTTTTCCCTGGTCGCATCGGCCGGTCATCACCTGCCCCCTTGGGTGGGACCTGATGTTTCTTTATTTTATTTATTAAATGTATTTTATTGATTTTTCACAGAGAGGAAGGGAGAGGGATAGAGAGCTAGAAACGTCGATGAGAGAGAAACATCGACCAGCTGCCTCTTGCACACCCCCCACCGGGGATGTGCCCGCAACCAACGTACATGCCCTTGACTGGAATCGAACCTGGGACCTTTCAGTCCGCAGGCCGAGGCTCTACCACTGAGCCAAACCGGCTTCGGCAACCTGATGTTTCCAAACACAGACCTTGGTTGTCCAGGCTGGTGGGCTTTCAGCTCGCAGTGCCGCCACGGGGCCCCTCTTCGTGGCCGGACCCCCGGCCTGGCATCCTCACAGCGTTGGGGGGGCCCTTCTCTGCGGGGGGCCGGGGTGCTGACGCCGCCTCCCCTCGCAGGTGTCGGACAGCCCCGTGGCCGTGGTGCCCGCCCAGTACATCTGCGCGCCCGACAGCAAGCACCCGGCGCTGGCGGCCCCTGCGCAGCTGCTGCTGGAGCGGTTCCTGCAGCACCACAGCCACCGCTTCTTCCCGCTGTCCCTGCACAGCCACGGCCACCCCGTGCTGCTGGTGGACTGCTACCTGAACC
This sequence comes from Pipistrellus hanaki, assembly GCF_964339955.1. Taxonomy (NCBI): domain Eukaryota; kingdom Metazoa; phylum Chordata; class Mammalia; order Chiroptera; family Vespertilionidae; genus Pipistrellus; species Pipistrellus hanaki. The sequence continues at coordinate 1,922,566 of NC_140514.1, forward strand.
TGGGCCCCCAGGTAAGCCCGCGCCCGCGGCCCGGCCCCCCCCATCCCCCCCCCGGGAAGCCCCCTTCCCGGCTGGTGACACAGAGGCTGAGAGGGTGTTTGTTTCAGAGCCCAGTAACCGCTTACTTGTTAGGACCAGGAGGCCAAAACGGTGTGGCTCAGTGGATAGAGCCTCGGCCTGCAGACTGAAGGGTCCCAGGTTCAGTTCCGGTCAGGGGCATGGACCTTGGTTGCAGGCACATCCCGTGTGTGTGTGTGTGTGTGTGTGTGTGTGTGTGTGCAGGAGGCAGCTGATTGATGTTTCTCTCTCATTGATGTTTCTTTCTCTCCCTCTCCCTTCCTCTCTGTAAAAACTCAATAAAATATATTTTTTTTAAAAAGAATGAGGGATCATCCATTCCCCCTGGGCAGCCTGACCGGTTCCATCACAGTAAGAACAGGGATTGCACAGCACAGGGGCCTCTGCACCGGTTCCAGCCTCAGGAGCCTTCCATCGGTTTTCCCACTGGTGCTACCCTGTTTCCCCGGAAATAAGACAGTGTCTTATATTAATTTTTTTCTCCCAAAGTTGCGCTAGGTCTTATTTTCAGGGGATGTCTTATCTTTCCATGTGCTAGGTCTTATTTTCGGAGGATGTCTTATTTTCGGGGAAACACGGTAAGTTTCAGGTCCTCCAGCGCTGACCCGGCAGGTGCAGCCATTTCAAATCATGCCAGTCCGTCTCAGATCTGGTACACGTGTGTTCATGTAGCCACAGGAGAGCACGTGAATGGTTTGCCCCAATATAATCCGCTGGGAATCAAACCCAACGCTGATAACAACATAATATATATATATATTATTGATTTCAGAGAGAGAGAAACAGTGATGAGAGGGGATCATTGAACAGCTGCTTCCTGCATGCCCCCTGCTGGGTATCAAACCCACAGCCCGGGGCTGGGCCCTGACTGGGAATTCAGCCATGACCTCCTGGTCGATGTTCAACCACGGAGCCGTACTGGCTAAGTGCCAAAACATTTCTGGTTCTCCGGTTCGTCAATGCATAGATAAATCCGGGTAAACCTCTGGGAATTGAGTGTTCGGCTGTCGATTTGGAAACAATAAAACAACATTGTTTCTGGTCCCCCAAAACCTGAGCGTGGCCGAGGGTGGGCACGTTGGCTGCGAGGCCGTGGCATGGCGCGGCATGGCTGAGCCGTCACGGGAGCGGCCCCCGCTGTCTTCCAGATCTCCGTGTGCTACGTGAGCTCCCGGCCGCACTCCCTGAACGTCAGCTGCGCCGACGCCACGTTCAGCGGGCTCCTGCTCTACCTCTGCGACTCCTTCGTGGGCGCCGGCTTCCTGAAGAAGTTCCGCTTCCTGAAAGGTGCGCCCCCTCCGCCGCCCGGACCGGCTCCCGTGCTTGGCCCCGCTGCCTCCTGGTCATAGTCCTTCCTCAGGGGGTGCACGGGGGCTCAGAGTGGGACCGACACCAGCAGGAACGTCCAGGAGGGTTCTGGGGTGTCCCCCTCCCCCACACTCCCCGGCGTGTTTGCTGGAGAGGAGACACATCCTTTCTCTTAGGCAAAAGGCAGAGATGTGCTCCTTTTTTTTTTTTTAATGTATTTTATTGATTTTGTTACAGAGAGGAAGTGAGAGGGATAGAGAGTTAGAAACATTGATGAGAGAGAATCATCGATCAGCGGCCTCCTGCACGCCCCCTACTGGGGATGTGCCCGCAACCAAGGTCCATGCCCTTGACCGGAATCGAACCCGGGACCCTTCAGTCCACAGGCTGATGCTCTATCCACCCAGCCACACCAGTCAGGGCTGCCTCTTTCTCTCTGCGAGCCGGCAGGGTCCGGGCGGGCGGTGTCCGCGGGGTGCGCTCGCCCCGTGCCTTCACACGCCTCCCCCTGCTGCTGTCCGTGCAGGGGCCACCCTGTGCGTGATCTGCCAGGACCGCAACTCGCTGCGCCAGACGGTGGTGCGCCTGGAGCTGGAGGACGAGTGGCAGTTCCGCCTGCGGGACGAGTTCCAGACGGCCAACGCCCAGGAGGACCGGCCCCTCTTCTTCCTCACGGGGCGGCACGTCTGAGGGGCGCCCCGGGCCCCCGGGAGGAGGGGCCTCGCAGCCTCGTGCTGCTGAGGCTGGCGGAGGAGAGCCGGGGAGCTGGAACGGGAATGCGCCCCGGACAGTGCCTGGCGATTCCCCGTGGCGCCCGAGCCCAGGGGCGACGGAGACTCAGAGCGGGACGGCCTCTGGGTGCGAGCGTCGGCCACGCACACCCGCCCTCCGGGCCGGCCGGCCGCACCGCCTGGGCCCCGTCCACGCCCGTCTCATGAAGAACAAAGCTCCGCCTCCTGCGGTGCCAGCCTCGTGCTTCCATGGACGCGCCTGCCTTTTCTCCAGCTCCAGGCCTCTCGGACCCTCTCCCAGAGGGGCCAGTGTTCCCGGCGACGGGGAGGATGGGGGCCGCGGAGTTTTCCTCTCCGTCCACCACAAAGCAATACTTTAAAGAAGAACGCTCTCGCCGTAAAGGCTGGAGGCAAGGGAGAGACAAAACAAACCGAAAAACAACAGCGGGTCCCGGGATGAGAACTGTGTCCCTGCCTGGAAGGCTGCTTTCTGAAAGGCCCAAAGGCATCGACTTGAAGCAAGTGCAACCCGTGGTTTTACTTCAGAGCGAAGACGAGTCTGTTCAGATAGGAGAGGGCAAAAGGGAGGAGGACCTCTTCTCTTTAAAAGATTGCAGGAGGGAGACCGGGACACAGGGGGGGGGTTGACCTGCAGACACAGGACCCGCCTCACAAGGGCAAGAGGACCAAACGGTTTACTTGAAACCAGCAGTGCAGACAGCCAAAGGGACACGTGCACAGCTCGGGGAGGGCTAGACTTCCCGCCGTAGTTTTCTGAAGCTCCGTTTTCAGTTCCTTAAACAGCTTCACTTTTCCCTCTGACCCGAGAGGCCGGGGGACAGACAGAGGGCAGCAGGGATGTTCCATGATCCACGTTCACTTACTGCCAGAACGATTTTTTTAAAAGTACTTTGATTTTGAGAGAGAGGCAGGCAGTAGGGTGCTAGTCACCCCCACAACTCCTGCGGTTCAGGGTTCAGGTTCAGGGTTCGGGCTCTGGAGGAGGCCGCACACAAATGAAAGAGACTAGAAAATATTAACTTGGAAATATTGGGGCCAGGAGGGAGCCCAACTCAAGGGGAAGGATCTACCCGCTCTGGCCTTAATGTCCCTTTTATTAAGACTATGGGATCCACTCGTAGCCTCTAGGCAGGCAATTCCAATAATAGCCAACCAGCAAAAATTTATAAAACCAGAAGGTGGCAGTAGCTTCAGCTGCCATTGTCTGAACTAGACTGGGCGGAGGGCTCCCTGGCATCCACCCACTTTCAGAGCTTCAAGGTTGACCGGCCCCCCCGTCCCTTGTCCACGCCTCTCTGCTGGTGAGGGCCGTGGGCGGCTTCCCACAGGAGGGGAGAGAGAAACATCGATGTGAGAGCAGGGATCGAGCCTGCAACCTGGGCATGTGCCCTGACCGGGAATTGAACCGGCAACCTTTCGCTGCATGGGATGGTGCCCAACCAGCTGAGCCCACAGGCCAGGGCCAGATGCTTTTAAGGTGACCAAATCGTCCCGCTTTTGGCGGGACAGTCCCGATTTCTAACAGTTTTTCCCTGCGTCCTGCGGCGTTTTAAAAAAGTTCCGGTTTTTGGAAAGATTGGAAAGATTTATAAAATTTGTACCAGCACTGCCTCCAGGCCAGGCGTCGGCCACAGCGATGATCCCGCAGCCGGCGTGGGTGGGTGGACTTACTCTCCATCTGAAGGACGAGAAGGGCGGTGTGGAGAGTGCAGCACTGGAGGAGGGCGAGTCCCACTGCTGGACTCGGGTCCCCGAGTTCATCTTCCCCGCACCCCCCGCCCTTGGAGCGGCCTGAAAAGCCGATCCTGGAATGCGTGGTCCTGTGCCGGTCTGAGGCTTTTTATAAGCACTCTCCTGGATAACGGTGCAAGAAGACGCTATTTTACAAGATGATACCAAAGAACGCCAGCCCTTTCCCCCCTAGGAAATAAAAGCCCATGAGTATGAGATTTAGAGCTACGTTTATGAAATCATCCCTTTGTACATGCCATTGTTCCTATTTTGGAATAAAAACATACCTTTAATTACATTTGTCTTTTGTACATATGCAACTTTGTTCTGTTCTCCCCATTTTATTAAACTGAAAAAAAAAAAAACAACCCCAAACCACCCCAAGCGAATATCCTTGTTGGTTCCAGTCTTACAAGTAAAACTTACACGTTTGTTTCTCTGGGGGTATGGACGTCCTTTTGAGCGGAAGCTGTGTGGCCAGTGCTTTCTAGGGTTGCCTACTAATAACCAGACAGCATGACAGAAAAGAGTTTTGGAAAGGAAGGAAGACTGACCCCACACTGGAGGGGCAGAGTAACACAAGGAAGAGTCGCTGAGAGAGAAGGCAGACAGGTGGGCATGGAGGGGACCGTGGCTGGGCATGTACGAAGGAGCGTGCCACGCGGGACGGTGGCTCTCGGGGTGCTCGGAGCCCCCCCGTGGCTAAAGCTGAAAGGGGCTTCTGTGAGGAGGTTTGTGGGAAATACAGGCTCTTCGCCATCATCGCCATCGTCACTAGCAGCAGCAGCAGCAGCAGCAGTGTAGAGAGCAGGGCCGAGCATGAGGCAGCGCAGCTGCCTGGGGCCGTGTCCACGGCTTCAGCACCACGGGTGTGGACAGCGCACTGCTCCCAGCCTAGAGCCAAGATGAGCAATGGAGCTAGGTGCCCAGAGGGCGTGCCCACATCAGCCGGAAGTCCAGGTTCATCGCTGGGCTGGGCTGGGGCTGGGCCCCCCTCGGGCTGCTGGTCTCCACCCCCTGCCTCAGTCTCCGCTCCCTTCTCAGGGCCTGGAGACCTGGGGAGCTCCCCGAGGGAGCCCTAAGCAAACACAAACTCACACAGATGTGTGCAGCAGATTTGTTCACAGTTGCCCAAACCTGCAGGCAGCCGAGATGGCCTTCTGCAGGTGGGTGGATGAATGCACTAGGGCCTTCCACACAATGGAAGATGCTCAGCATCAAAAAGAAATGAGCTATGGAGCCACGAAAAGACAGGGAGCTGGGCCAGGTGGTGAGGTGAGCACAGGATTTTTAGGGCGGTGAAGCTACTCTGGAAGGTACTCCGATGATGGCTCTCTGTCATTAGACAGTTGTCAAAACCATAGAATGGCCCAGCCAGGTGGCTCAGTGGTTGAGCATCTACCTATGAACCAGGAGCCACGGTTCGATTCCTGGTCAGGGCACATGTCTGGGTTGCAGGCTTGATCTCCCATAGGGGGCGTGCAGGAGGCACCCGATCCATGATTCTCATCATTGATGTTTCTATCTCTATCTCTCCCTCTCCCTTCCTCTCTGAAATAAATAAAAATGTATTTTTTTTTTTTTTAGAAGGCCATGGAAAGTACAGCACGAGGAGTGAGCCCTAGTGTAGAGTATGGGCTTGGGGTGAAAACGTCTTGTCATTGCCAGTTCGTTAGTTGTAACAAACGGTCCACTGTGATGCAGGATGTTGATGGGGGGAGGGTTGTCTCGGTGTGGGAACAGGGACCTAGGGGAACTCTCAGCTCAGTTTTTCTGTGAGCCTCAACTGCTCCAAAAAGCCACTGGTGAAAAACACACAAATCATTTAGTTTATTAATTGAAAAAGAGCCTGATGTGACTTTTCCCATGCTGTGTCCTCCTCACGGAACTCAGGGTGAGTCGGGCTGGATCCTGTTCCAAGAGCCCCCGAGGCGGCTGGGATGCTGAGTCATGAGCCCAGGGAGTTCCCCTCAGAGATGCTGAGTCATGAATTCAGGGAGTTCCCCTCTGGATGCTGAGTCATGAGCCCAGGGAACTCCCCTCAGGGATGCTGAGTCATAAATTCAGGGAGTTCCCCTCTGGATGCTGAGTCATGAACCCAGGGAGCTCCCATCAGAGATGCTGAGTCATGAACCCAGGGAGTTCCCCAGCTGGGATGCTGAGTCTTGAACTCAGAGTTCTCCTCTCAGGGATGCTGAGTCATGAGCTCAGGGAACTCCCCTTAGCGATGCCGATTCACGAACCCAGGGCTCTCCCTGTCACTTCGTGTCCGCTAAGGGGAGTGGGCGGGGCGGCCTCTGAGCTCCACCCCTTCGGCCAGGCGAGCCTCTGAGTTCTCCTCCCACCTCTGCTTCTGGGGAATGATGGCCTTGACCTTGAGAAGGGGAGCGGAAAACCACTGGCAGGGATCAGAAACGTCCGGCCAACCGCGTCCTCTCCCCGAAAGGCCGGAGGACGGAGCAGCCATCAGGGATGCGGAGGCCGGGGAAGGCTGCGGAGGGTCTCACCTGGGCCCAGGAAGCGGGCACGTGGGAAGAGGGAGCGAGGCGGGGAGGGGCATTCTGGGAAGAGGCCGTCGCATGAGCTTTAGAAGGTTTAGAAAGGGCAAACCCCAAAGTGCTCTTGGGGGCTCCCGGGGGCTCCAGGCTCTGTGCTGGGAGCAGGGGGTGGGGAGGGGACAGGGCGGGAGTGTTTCAGGGGAAGGCCACCAGTCTGGTCCCCTGGTCCCCCAGGGCGTTGACGGACTCCTGGGAGCCAGCCCTGCTGCAGGAGAAGGTGGGAGTCTGCAGCCGATGGAAACCCAAAGTAAAACGGAGGCTCAGTTTTGCTGTCTGTGAAATGGAGCCACTCCAGCCTGCCTCAGCGCGACTGCGAGGATTCCTGGCTGCTACTGCTTCGTGAAGGCCGAGCGGCGCCAGGCATGGTGTCGAGGTGCGAGGCCTCGTGTCCCCACCGCACCCCCCTGAGAGGGACACTGTTTCTGTCCCCGTGTTTCCCAGGTAAGGAGGCCAGGGCTCCTGAGGCTGAGCGGCCCGCCCTGAGTCAGGGCAGCTTCTAAAGGCCCGAGTCAGGCCGAAAGAGAGCCCAGGGCTGTGACTCGGACGCAGAGGTCCACCCTGGGAGGCTGTCACCGCTCGCATCCCGTCCCATGCCCGTGTGTCCCAGGCCCGGTGCGGCTCTCCGCAGCCCTGCAGCCCTGCGTACGGCAGGAGGCAGATCAGCTGCCTCCTGCTCCGCCTCCTGCCCCATCTCCGGCACACGGTGCCCTCAGGGCTGTGAAAGCACTGCCGGCCCAGGACGCTGAGCCCTGCGCCCCCCTGTCCCCCTCTCTCCGGAGGCCGCACAGAGACACCGGGGAGGGTCTGCCGTGATCAGAGCAGCTGCCCATGTGCCGTCCTGGCCGCCACCTGGCTTCTGGCTGAACGCTGAGTGCGGCAGGTGTCACCACTCGGTCCTGTCACTGAGATTCTTAAAATAGCTTCACAGGACGAATTAAGAACTGCAAGAGTGGCGGTGACACTGCTCAGCAGAAGTGTCTTCCTGTGCCGTGTTCTCCTGGCACCTCAGGCTGAGCAGGGCGTCCGGACCTGGTCGGGGGGTGGGGTGGGGGAGCTGGGGGGGCGGGAGGGGAGCTGATCCGGGGAGGGGTGGGAGCTGGTCGGGAGGGGGTGAGGGGGAGCTGATCGGGGAGGGGGTGGTGGGAGCTGGTCCGGGAGTGGGTGGGAGCTGGTCGGGGGGGAGGGGGAGCTGGTCCAGGGGAGGGGTGGGAGCTGGTGCGGGGGGGCGGGGAGCTGGTGCGGGGGGTGGGTAGGAGCTGGTGCGGGGGGGGTGGTGGGAGCTGGTCGGGGGTGGGGGGAGCTGGTCCGGGAGTGGGTGGGAGCTGGTTGGGGGCGGGGGAGGAGGAGCTGGTCCAGGTGAGGGGTGGGAGCTGGTCGGGGTGGGCGGGGAGCTGGTCCGGGAGTGGGTGGGAGCTGGTCCAGGGGCAGGGGGGTGGGAGCTGGTCTGGGAGTGGGTGGGAGCTGGTCCGGGGGGAGGGGGTGGGAGCTGGTCCGGGAGTGGGGCGGGCACCTAGCTTCGAGGCTGTGCCTGTTGGTCCCTCCTGACACTGCGCTTGCCCAGGTGAGGAAGGCCTGTACGGCCAGGACCAGGTGTGGTGTCTGAGGCTGGGGAGGGGATCAAGGACTTCTGTGCCCTCACTGGACGCAGGACCCGAAGCCACTGGCCCCGCACAGGGAGGGACTCAGGGCCATTGTGTGAGCGACACACTGACGTCGCCCGTGTTTGCCGGCACTCCTCTCACCACTGGGTTGGGGAGGGATGATGTGGTCAGGGCCCCGGGAGGAGGGGCCTGGCTGGGGGGGGTTTGGGGACCCGGGAGGGGCTTCTCTGAGCCAGCGGGTAGCGGGTAGCTGAGCGCTGTGCGGTGCGGTGGTGGCTGCTGACCCGCACCCCTGACTTCCCCAGGGGTGGCGGCAGCTTGGGGGGCGGGGGAGGGGGACAGGGAGGTCCCCAGAGCCCTGGCGTGCTCTCCCTCAGCCTTTTGGGAGGTGTCCTGCCCCCGGCACATGTGCCCCCCGCCTCTCCCATCAGATTAGATCCCTCCGGTCTGAATCCCTGCCTGACCTTCAGGCTGGTGACCCTGGGGGCTCTGGCCCAGACCTCCTCCAGCCCGAGGACGGCCTGATGGCGGCCAGCAGGGTCCTGCCCGCTGCCCCCTGCCCCTCGCCCCGAACGCTGGCCCCCCGGCTGCGTGCTCTGGGCCTGGGTGTCTCGTGCTGTGAGCCAGCCGTCCCGGCGGGGGAGGCCTGCAATCCAGCCTGCTCCCTCCGGCCTTGTGACTTGGCCCGGCTCCTGGGCTGAGGGAGCGCCTGCCGGGCAGTGTCTCCCGGCTCCTGCTCCCCGAGGAGCCGCCGGCCACCGCAGAGCGCCCCCCGCCCCCAGAGCTCGGAGTGTGGTGAGGGGGGCTTCCCGAGGGCCGGCCATGGAGGAGCAGGGCGACACCAGCGGCTCCAGCTCGGAGTCCCCGCCCGACAAGAGCCCCCCGGAATCGGACTCGCCGTGGTCGTGGGTAAGGGCTGTGGGGCCCCTGTGAGCTGCCGACCCCCAGAGGGGGCCCTGGGCCGCGGGACAGTGTGTGCTGACAGGTGTCCGTTAGGGGACAGCTGCTCCTGGGCTCCTGTTCCGGAGGCTGTGACTACAGAGGATTTAGAACCACTGAGGCATCAGTGAGGCGTTCCTTTGCTTTGGAGAGAAAACAGACCCCGAGACGGGGCCCGGGCGTGTGGAGGGCCTGCTCCCCAGCCTGTGCGGGGCCTCGCACTGTCTGTGTGGGCGAGGGGCTCCGAGCGGAGTGTCCGAGTGCTGAGTGCTGTGTGTGCTGTGTGTGTTATGTGTGCTTTGTGTGTGCTGTGTGCTGTGTGTGTGCCCTGTGTGTGTTGTGTGTGTGCTCTGTGTGTGTTGTGTGTGTGCTGTGTGTGTGCTGAGTGCTGTGTGTGCTGAGTGCTGTGTGTGCTCTGTGCGCTCTGTGTGTGCTGTATGTTCTGTGTGCTGAGTGTGCTCAGTGTGTGCAGTGTATGCGGTGTGCTGTGTGTGCTGTGTGTGTTGTGTGTGCTAAGTGTGCTGAGTGCTGAGTGCTGTGTGTTCCTAGTGTGTTATGTGTGCTTTGTGTGTGTTGTGTGTTGTGTGTGCTGTATGTTCTGTGTGCTGAGTGTGCTCGGTGTGTGCAGTGTATGCAGTGTGCTGTGTGTGCTGTGTGTGCTAAGTGTGCTGTGTGCTGTGTGTGCTGTGTGTGCTGTGTGCTGTGTGTGTGCTCTGTGTGTGTGCTGTGTGTGTGCTGCGTGTGTGCTGTGTGTGCTGAGTGCTGTGTGTGCTCTGTGTGTGCTGTATGTTCTGTGTGCTGAGTGTGCTCAGTGTGTGCAGTGTATGCGGTGTGCTGTGTGTGCTGTGTGTGTTGTGTGTGCTAAGTGTGCTAAGTGTGCTAAGTGCTGAGTGCTGTGTGTTCCTAGTGTGTTCTGTGTGCTTTGTGTGTGTTGTGTGTTGTGTGTGCTGTATGTTCTGTGTGCTGAGTGTGCTCGGTGTGTGCAGTGTATGCAGTGTGCTGTGTGTGCTGTGTGTGTTGTGTGTGCTAAGTGTGCTGAGTGCTGAGTGCTCTGTGTTCCTAGTGTGTTCTGTGTGCTGAGTGATGTGTGCGGTGTGCCATGGGCTCCGCTGGACTCAGAACCAGCGGCCGGGCCGTCCTGCCTGTGTAGCTCATCCTACCCGCTGGGGCTCCGGGGTGGGTGGTGAGAAGGTTGTTCAGAGGAGTTGTTTTCACCTGAGGCCAGCGCAGGAGCGGGGTGTCCGTGGACATGGGTGCTGAGGGGGCCCGGCCGGAGCCCGGTCCTTGCTGTTTCTCCCCACGGCCAGGGGTTTGGCTGTGTGAGCAGACGTGTGGGACCCACCCTGGGGGCGCCTGGGCCTCCTGGGCAGAAGGCTGGGCTGGTGCCTTGTGCCAGGAGCAGAGGGTGCCCGGGTCCTTCCGCATCCAGGGAGGTGGCGGGAGGCGTGTGCCACCCCTGGGGCAGACGGAGCCTCTGGCTGCGGCCCCGTCCCTTCCCTCAGGGCGGCTTGTGGGTGCCGGGAGAGCCGGGGCCCCCAGATTCCCAGGCTAAGACCTTCCCTGGCCTGTGCGGCCCCTGGTGGCCCGGGTGCCCCCTGTGTGATGGCGGCTTCCTTCAGGGGGAGCAGGCCTCCGGGGCAGGAGGGTGCGGGGGTGGGGGGCAGGGGCTGGGGCTGCAGGGCTGGCCCCCGAGGGTGTCTTCCCCGGCACAGGGCCCCCGGGGCTGGGGATGCGGGGCTTGGCTGGGCGTGTGCCCCATCTGGAAGAATGTGACCAGCCGTGCTGGAGGCGGCTGCACAGGGGGATCCTGGGAGCCTGGCCGGCCGCTCCAGGGGCAGAGCCGCCTCCGAACCAGCCCTGAGGACGGAGGAGGCCTGGCCCAGAGGGGTCTCCAGCACAGCCGCAGGGCACACAGCATGGGAAACTGAGGCAGAGGCCGTGCGGGAGAGGGGGAGGAGCCGGCGGGCTGGCTGCTTCGGGAAGAGGAGAGCGACCGGGCCTCAGTCGCCTGGACCCTGGCGTGCCGCGTCCTGGCGCGGGTGAGGGCAGCTGGCGGCACTGGGTGCCCTCGGAGGCACCTGCTACGTTGGCACCGCCACCTGCGACACCGGCCACCGCCGTTCCAGGAGCCTGTGGGCTTGACCTCCAAGCCTGCGCGTGTGCAGAGCCCCGTGGGGCGTGCAGAGAGGGGGAGACCTGTCCCCCCTGTGGGAGGTCACGGCACCGTGTGAGCAGGCGGGCCTGCCCCCGGCCAGCTCCCAGCTCCCAGCTCCCAGCTCCCCACTCCCAGCTCCTGGGGGTGCGGGCAGGCGGAACCCGGCGCTGAGCAGGGAGGGCTCTCGGAGAAGCCGGCTTGGGGCCGCGGTGGGGAGGCAGGGTTTCAGCAGAGCCCCGGGGGCGGGCTGCCAGGCGGGGCTCAGCCTGAGCCGAGAGGCTCCGAGGGGACAGGCTGTTCCCAGGAAGGAAGCCGGCAGGGATCGCTCCTCGGCCGCTCGGGTTTGATTTCTCCGGAGCCGGAGCCCGCAGGGCGCCGTTCACCACGGTCAGGTGCCCGGCCTGGGACAGAAAGCCAACACCCCGGGCCCGTGGTCGGCAAACGGCGGCTTTCGAGCCGCAGGCGGCTCTCTGGCCCCTGGAGTGTGGCTCTTCCACAAAACACCACGGCCTGGGCGAGTCTGTGTTGAAGACGTGGCGTTAGAAGAAGTTTACGCTTAAAAAATGTGGCCCTCCAGAGAAATGCCAATCGTTGTGCTGTTGGTCTTTGGCTCCGTGGGCTGAGGAGTTTGCCGACCGCTGCCCTGAGCCAAATGCGGAGGCCCCAGAGAGAAGGTTGGGCCTAGGCTCAAGCCCCAGCTGTGCCATGTGCACACTTTGCTTCCCTGGAGGCTGGCGCTCTCCTCTGTGAAATGGGCTTCCAGCACCTACTGACGCCACCCTGGCAGGAGCTTGGTAAATGGCAGCTATTATTGGTAAAAGCACTGAACCTGAAAAAAAAAATTTTAAAGCCAGCCCCTGGGTGCGGGTGGGACTGTAATGAAACGGGGGGAGGAACCGGATCATTTCACGTGGGCTGTGGTCCAGGCACTGGGCCTCGGCTCCCAGGGCACAAGTCCAGCCTTCGGTCCGCTCTCCCTGCCGCCTGGGCTCTGGCCGGAGGCCGGCTGGGCCAGTCCGAGGGGTGGGGATCCTTCCGGCACCTGTCCGTCCGGGTGCCCAGAGGGGCCCTGACCGGGATTGTGGGCACCTGCCCTCCCTTTGCTACCGAGGAAAATGGGCGGACGCCTCCCTGCGGGGGACATAACAAGGGGGCAGCTGGCGAAGAGGCCGGGGTGGTGAGCGTGCTGCCGTCCCTTTGCCAGCCCCCTTTCCCCACATCAACCACCTCTGGCCAACCCACCGTCCTGCTCCCCTTCACCGGGGCCCGGGCAGCCGAGCTGGAAACCCCTGTGTGTGTGTGTGAGGGGGGGGAGGAGTACGGGGAGGGGAGGGCCCTCCTTCAGGCTGTTCAACTCCGGAATCACTGGTGGACTTCTTTCTGAGTCTCCAGGCCTCTGACGGGTGGGCGGAGCCGTTCTGTTTGGCACGGTGGGCGGGGCGAGAGGACCCGGTGTCCACACCTCATCCCCTCCGGCAGGCCCGGCATGTCCTCCGTGACCCCATAGGAAGGAAGGCGGGGAGCCTGGGCCTGCTGTCCTTTGGCCCCCGCGCTCTGTGCTCAGAAAGACCCCCAGAGGGCGCTGTCCCACTGGGACCCAGGACCAGGCACCCTCGGGCCGGATCACTCCCTTCGCTGCAGGGAAGGGGGGGACAAGTGAAAAGTGAATTCATCCGGGGAGCACTCAGCCGACAGTCGTGTGGACACCCTCTGGGGGATCCTCTTAGGCTACGGACACGGTGGCTGGGACTCACAGGCGTTGGAGAGAAAGGGACGGGACGCCCTCCCTGCCCTGACCGAGGCAGAAAGCGAGTGTATTAATAGCCGCCCGGCCCCGGAGGAGCTGGAGGGGGTCAGGTGCCTGGGCTCTGGGCCATCGGAAGCGCCCAGTGGGGCAGAGGTCGCCGGCCGGGAAGCGAAAGGCCAGCCTGGCACGTGGAGTGCCGCCCCGCCGCCTTGTGTAACGGCGTTGTGCAAACACGGGAGAGAGTCCCAGTGCGTGGGCAGCTCAAAGGGCTTTCGAAAACGACAAGCGTCCGGGTTCGAGCTGCTGTGTGCGGTGCCCTGGGTGCTTCCTGGGTGCCGGTGCCTGGGACGCACTGGCCGAGAGCCCTCTCCGTCCCCCTGAGAGCCAGAGAGCGGAGGGCGAGCCCCGGGCACAGACAGGTGCTCGGACAGCTCCCCTCACTGATTCTCTGTCCCCCCGGGAGCCCCCTCCGTCCCCCTGAGAGCCCCCTCCGTCCCCCTGAGAGCCGGGGAGCGGAGGGCGAGCCCCGGGCACAGGCAGGCGCTCGGACAGCTCCCCTCATGGCCAGGGCTCCTGAGCAGCGAGGAAGCCATGGTCCCCGCACAGCCCTCCTGCTTCCCAAAGCCTTGCTCGGATTCTGGGACCCAGTATATCGATTGTGTTACATCTGGAAATCTGACCATCACTCATGAGCATCTTTTTTTAATTTTTATTTAAAGATATATTTTTATTGATTTTTCACAGAGAAGAAGGGAGAGGGATAGAGAGCTAGAAACATTGCCGAGAGAGAAACATCAACCAGCTGCCTCCTGCACACCCCCCACCGGGGATGTGCCTGCAACCAAGGTACATGCCCTTGACCGGAATGGAACCTGGGACCTCTCAGTCCGCAGGCCAACGCTCTATCCATTGAGCTAAACCAGTTCCAGCATGAACATCTTAATATATATATATATATATATATATATATATATATATATATATATATATAATTGATTTTTTTTTTTTACAGAGAGGAAGGGAGAGGCTGATAGAGAGTTAGAATCATCAATGAGAGAGATACATCAATCAGCTGCTTCCTGCATGCCCCCTACTGGGGAGTGCCTGCAAGCAAGGTACATGCCCTTGACTGGAATCGAATCTGGGACCCTTCAGTCTGCATGCTGATGCTCTACCCACTGAGCCACGCTGGCCAGGGCATGAACATCTTTCTTTGCCAACCCAACCCGGATAAAATGGGTGAGGAGGAAGGAGCTAGAGTAGAGCCAGCGGCAGGAAATCAGCCAGCCAAGCCCATTTCCACCCCCCGCAGGAATGCTCGCCTCACCCACTGAACTTACCGCAACATTGCCCAACGCGCGCCGCCCGCCAGGGCTCCGGGGCTGGGGGCACGCTGGAGATGTTATCAGACGCCCTGTCAAAACCATCGCGGGCACATGTCCGGGCGGGCCTCGTGCCTGGGCATGCGTGCGTGCGGGTGCCCGGAATTCCTCCGACCCGAGAACCCGCTTCTTCCGTGACAAACGCACGGGTTTCCTTGGCCGGAGTTGTGCCTTCGGCATTCTGGTGCCGGCCACTTTCTCTTTTTATTTTATTTTAATTAGAAAAATATATATTTTATTGATTTCTTACAGAGAGGAAGGGAGAGGGATAGAGAGCTAGAAACGTCGATGAGAGAGAAACATCGACTAGCTGCCTCCTGCACACCCCCCACCGGGGATGTGCCCGCAACCAAGGTGCATGCCCTTGACCGGAATGGAACCTGGGACCTTTCAGTCCGCAGGCCAACGCTCTATCCACTGAGCCAAACCGGTTTCGGCTGGTGCCTTCCGCTTTCTGACAGTGCCCATGTCCCTGGCTTTCCAACGCTAGGAGCCATGCCCGCCGGGGAGGGGGTGGGGGTGTGCAGGGTCGTTCACGTGGTGACCCCGGCTCCATGGCACTCGCCCTCCGGGGCATCCCCAGGGGACGCTGGCATCCTCAGAGCAAGGCGTCGCCACTCGCCCGCCATTTGGAATCATTTCACGTCTGGTGACAATGCCTGGGGACAGTCCGGCCCGTTGTTTGCTTTGCTTTGTCCCTGGCCAGTGTGCGCTCCCGGGAGGGACCCCTTCTGTGACGGGCTGCTGTGGGGGTGCGGCGAGCTGACAGTGCATCCCGATGCCGGGCCGCCTGGCGGAGGGAGCGGGCCCGGGTCCGGCCGCTGGAGGTCCTGCCTCCGCAGGTTCGAGGGGGCCTGAGCGTGGGCAGGGCTGGAGGGCTCTCCTGGGGCCCCCGAGAAGCCAGCCCTGGGCATCCCGAGCAGCAATGCCTGCCGCGTGCTGAGCACACAGCCCCGGAGGCCGAGCAGGTGCTGTGCGGACGGAGCCTCGGCCTCACTCCCCTCCCCTCCCCTCCCCTCCCCTCCATCCTCCCTCCCCTTTGTGTCCATGGGGAGGAACCCACAGGTTTAAGCTGCTTTAAGCTGCTCTTGTTTAAGCTGCTCTCGTTAAAGTTGCTCTTCCCAGGAGGCTTTCTGTGAGAAAAAGGAAAGGACAGTGCTTAGCTCAGGGTTCACTGACATTTCACCGTCAGGCACAGAGGCTGTAGGCTCCCCGTCTCTGAGCCCGTGATGGAGGGAGGGAGAGGTTTCGCGCCCCGCCCCTGAGACCCTGGGCTTGCGTAGCAGCCGGAGAGATGGACGGGATCGAGGCCAGCTAAAGCGGAAGCGCAGTTTTCTCTTGGGTCAGGAGCCAGCCTTCCTCACTCACGTCCTTCAAGCCACCCTCCAGGGCTCTCTGGGTACCTCTGTCCAGCTGTGGACAGGCCGTTGTGACAGATACACCCGGGAGATGGCACTAGAGAGTCAGAGGTGGAAAAGGCAAAGAGCTGGTTGCTGGGGGGGTGTTATTGGGGGTAGGGGAGCTGTGGGAGGGTCAGGCGGGCAGTGGTCTCTGGAAGGGGCTCTGCATCAGGATACCTGAGCGCCGTTTCCCTTTGTAAATTCCATGGAACCCCGGATCCCATCCCCACGGAGTCAGATTTCTGGTCCTGAGCCGTGGGCACGGCCAGCCAGTGGCCAGTGTGACTGGGGTGCGGCTGCGGGCAGGCGGATGTAGGCATTCTAGGGTGACCTGGAGGTGACCCAGGCGCTGCACGGAGCGAGGGCCGCCGTCGGAGCAGGTCTGAACTGGGAATCAGAGTGCGGTCCTCCGCCGCTCAGCACAGCCT
This sequence comes from Pipistrellus hanaki, assembly GCF_964339955.1. NCBI lineage: Eukaryota > Metazoa > Chordata > Mammalia > Chiroptera > Vespertilionidae > Pipistrellus > Pipistrellus hanaki. Next base: position 1,938,645 of record NC_140514.1, read on the forward strand.
GGGAGCCAACAGGAAATGCAGGTGCCCAGGCCCCGCCCAGAACCCGCCTTGTTAACCAGCGGCCCCCAGGCCCTGTGTGTCCCCGGGCCTGCCTCCCGGTTGTTTGTGGAAAGAACTGCATGTTCGGGAAGCCTAGCCCAGCTCCCGCATTTCAGCAGTCCATGGGCTGGAGCTGTGCGCCTGGGGGCCTGGGGGCCTGGGGGCCTGGGGGGCCTGGGGGCCTGGGGGCCGGAGCTGGGCAGGGACCGGAAGGAGCCCCCTCCGGCCACGCTGGGCTAACCCGGAGGTGGGCGTAGGCCCCTGCTCCCCTGCGTTGGCCTGAAAGCCTGCAGCCCTGAACCACGACTCGGGAATTCCGCTGCCTCCAGTGCCAGGATGCTCAGAGTTGCTGAGCCTTGGGGGCGCCCTGGCTCCTTCCTCGCCTGCCATTGTAGTGGCTCTGCCTGGCAGGGACGGGGAGGCACCTCTCATGGGGGGAAGGGGAGAGCTGGGCGGTTGTCTTAGAGGCCGAACACCTGCCTCACATCTACTTCGTCAGCCTTGCTGGCGTGGGAGCCCAAGAACCTGGGCACCAAGCTGCCCCCCCCCCCAAATGTCCCTCCCCACCTCCCCTCTCACTCCTCCCTCTCCCAGCAGGCCAGGAGCAAGCCCCACCCCCAGGTCCCTGCAGTAATGTGGGGGGAACGTGGGGGTGGGGGGGAGAGAGGACAGGCCCAACCCCTCACGCCTTCCTCAGCGTGGCTGTTGGCCGGTTTCTAGCGGGTCCCAGTGCTGTTTGCAGCCCTGCCTGGGCTGTGAGCGGCCAATGGTGGCCAGACAGTGTCCCCGGCTCAGGGCTGACTGTGTTGTCCTTTGCTCTCAAGCAAGGGCCAGCCTTTCCCTCCAGCACCCCCCCCCCCCGCCTCCCCAGTCAGGTGCCGGCTCCCCTGGGGGGTGTCTGTTGTCTCCGCTGGCTCAGCTGGTGGGCGCAGTGGGGGGTGGTGTTTGAGCCTGGAGGACGGGCACACTGTGTCCCGCAGAGTCCGGGCTCCTGGGCCACTGCCCCTCCCGCCTGCCCGGCTCTGCCCCCTGGCCCGGGCCCAGCTTCCCCGGCCGCCTCGGGAGACCGGTGCCCGCAGGAGGAACTGGACGTCCCGGGGCCAAAGGGCTCCGCTGGGCTCTTTACGTAAAAGCCCTCCCCGGACGGAGCCAGGGCCGCCGGGACTGGCTGCCGGGCCACCCGCCTCTTCTGAGAAACGCCGGAGCAGGCACGTGGCGCTCTGTCCGCAGTCCTCCGTGTCCGGGGGGTGGGACCCGCCGCCTTGTGAGTCCAGGGTCAGGGCCTGGCTTCTGCTTTGCCCAACGCTGGGCCTGCCGTCTTGGGAGCCGCGGGGCAGGCTGGGCCGGGGCTGGCCAGCTGGCCGGGGGGGGGGCGTGCCATCCCGAGGGAAGGCCCTTCCCGCCGCGATGCAGCCTTGGGACATCACTGCGGCTTTCTGAAACCCAGCTCCTCCAGTAAAAGCAGATGGCAATCCCCACGGCTTAGCGAAGAAGGACAGGCGCTGACTGTGTATCTGGCACACAGTAGGTCTGTGTTATTGCTCTGCTCTGAGGAAGAGGCGCAGGGCGAGAGCTCTCCCTGTGCAGCTTCTCCCGGCCATCACACGTCAGGGAGACCGGGGGGGCCGGGCGTGTGGCGTCCAGGGCTCATCGCCACCTGCAGCCAAGGGCCCGGGGTCCCCGGGAGTCTGCCCAAGTGCAGGCGCACGGCCCCGCCGCCAGAGCCGGACGGTGATGCCCGGGGCATGGTAGGCAATGTGGCCGAGTCTCAGGGCTGCCCGGAACCCTGGCGTGCGTGGCCCTCCGGCCTCTGCCGTCCTGCCCTCTGTCCCGTTGTGCTCTCTCCCTGCCCTGGCCCGCGGCCGCCCCTCAGGCCCTTCTCCTGGGCTGGGGCAGGAGCCTCCGTGCCTCCTCCCCGCCCTCTGCAGGCAACTCGGACGGAGGAGGGCAAGGCCTGGGGTTGGACAGGCCCAGGCAGGTTCAACGTGGCCATGTCCACAGCCGTGGATTCCGGGGAAGTGCCAATCAATGATTCTCTCTCTCGTCCGTGTTTCTTGCTCTCTATCCCTCTCCCTCCCTCTCTCTCTCCAAATTCAATAAAGAGATATATATTAAGGTGACCAGACGTCCTGCTTTTGGCAGGACAGTCCTCCTTTTGAACAATTTGTCCGCGTTCCACGGTGTTTTAAAAGAGTCTTGATTCAAAAACACACACACACACACACACACACACACACACGCACACACGTGACGTTTAGAGTATTTACAGGGCTGTGTGAGACCCTTCCCGCTATGGAATTCAGGACGTGCTCACGCACTCATCGCTTGTGTTTCTGTGTTTCAGATTCCCATGATGAGAGACCCCGGGTGGATCCGGAGTGTGTGGTCCTCAAACATTAACGTAAGTGACGCTGCTGCGAACGCCCTGACGACCTCATGGCATTTCTTGAGGAGAGACAAAACTCTTAGACACGCTGTGGGCACGGCCACGTAGACACTCCATGGGCATGGCTACGGGCAGACGCAGGCCACGCAGCTCTGGCCGCCGAGCCGGTCTGCATTCCTGTTCTCAGCGGGTGGGCAGCCGCGGACGGAGCCAAGGACATCTCGGTCCCTTTCTGTTCTCTCTCTCCCTGCGATCCGTCCTCCCCCGGGCCTGGGCCCGGCCACCACGAAGGGTTCCTATCAGCCCAGGATGCTGCTGCCTCGCCGTGTACCGTCACGTGTGTCTGATAAGATGCGTGCGGCCGCCCACAGCCCTTCAAGGTCCTTGGGCACCGCGGTTGGCAAACTGCCGCTTGTGAGCCACAGGCGGCTCTCTGGCCCCTTGAGTGTGGCTCTTCCACAAAACACCACGGCCTGGGCGAGTCTGTGTTGAAGACGTGGCATTAGAAGAGGTTAAGTTTAAAAAAATGTGGCTCTCCAAAGAAACGTCAATTGTTGTGCTGTTGATGTTTGGCTCTGTGGACCGATGAGTTTGCCGATCGCTGCTTTGGCAGATCCCGCCTCTGCCTCTTGTGGCCACTGGTTCCGCCTGCCCGGGGCCAGTCCCCAAGCCTGAGCCAGGCCCTGCGGGCAGCCCCTGTGACTGTGCTGGGCGCTTTGATCTCTGCTTCGCCCACGGATGCTATCTTTCGGGATCTCCCTAGGCCCCAAGTTCAGCAGCCCAGGGGCCGTGCCCGCCCCTCACGCCGGCCCCAGCGCCTAGACTCTCCCAGGGGTCTGCCTGTCGGAGCCTCTGTTGTGTGGGAGGGGTATTCGCTGGAGCCCCCCGGTGGTCCCCCATGGCCAGCGCCTCTCTCCCAGGGCATGCGCCGGCCCTGGAGCCAGACTGAGCGTCAGTGACATCCTACAACGTGCTATGCCCCATGCCCCTGAACCTGCGATGTCGCCTGTGGAGGAGGGGTGTGAGGCCATCCGTTTGCGGGGCGGGGGGTTCCCGGAAAGGACCTGGGGGAGGGTCCGGGACGAAGTGATAACGCCTGGACGTCCTTGTCCCTCCGGGGCCCGTCCCACGCCCTGGGGGCGCAGACCCAAAGCAGCAACACTCGCTCTTTGTTCTTGCAGCGCTCCGGGTGTGAGGGGGCCCCGGGCCGGGGGCCGGGGGGCGGGGGGGAGCGAGGCTGTTTTGGGGGGGACTCGGGAGACCTCGTGCAGTGCCGGCCGGAGCGGGGCTCTGTCCTGCGAGGAGACCAGAGGCCCCCGCTGAATGAATGAAACTGGCTGCCGGGGAAGGCCTGGCCGGGGACTCGGTGAGGAGCAGAATGTCCATATCCGGGGGATTGGCAGGGCCGGGGCCCAATCAGAGGCCAGGAGCGCTGGCCCGCGGGCAGTTAGTGGCTGTTGAGCCTGGAGTGGGAGCCATCTCCACGGAGGAGACGGAGGAGACGGGCACCAGGTCCCGGGAAGCAGTGAGCAGTAGGCGAGCATCTCCTGCAGGTAGGGCGCAGGGCAGCGGGAGGGTCTGAGGCTGCTCCCCGCGGCCAAGCCCCCCGCTCCAGGCGGAGGCGGCTCTGGGGTGGGGGCGCTGGAGCCCAGGCCACCGGGTCCCCAGCCCCGGCCATGGCCGTGACGTCCAGCGAGGCAGGCGGGGCAGGCCCTCGGGGGAGCCGCTCTGGGCCCTGCGCCAGGCCCTCACGGAGCTCACGGTGACCAGCCCGCGGCGGTGGGAGGCGGCGGCTTCTGCTCAGGGGAGGCAGGACAGACTGTCACCATCTAGGAGGACAGGGAGGACAGGCAGGAGTCAGGCTCTGCTCACTCTCTGCCACCCAGAGTGGGTGTGCTGTGACATCCGGCTGCTTCGCTGAGCTCCGTCTACTGCTCCTGTGTACGTGAGCCCGTTTAGCGCCTGCTGTGTATGTGAGTCCTATCTATTTCGTCCTCCTGTAGCTGGGGAGCTCCGTTTAGCGCCTGCTGTGTACGTGAGCTCCGTTTAGCGCCTGCTGTGTACGTGAGCCCCGTTTAGTGCCTGCTGTGTATGTGAGTCCTATCTATTTCGTCCTCCTGTAGCTGGGGAGCTCCGTTTAGCGCCTGCTGTGTACGTGAGCCCCATTTAGTGCCTACTGTGTACGTGAGCCCTGTTTAGCGCCTGCTGTGTACGTGAGCCCTGCTTTGTGCCTCCTGTAGCTGGGGAGCCCACCCAGCCGGCAGCGTGAAGGGCTTGCCGTCCGCCACCGGGCTCTGGGGGTTTGTAACTCAGCTTCGTGGGTGGAGGATTACATGCCCCCGGGGGAAGGGGAGGTCATGCAGTCTTGGAAAGGCCTAGGGTAGGCAGGCGTGGAGGGCGGGGCACCTGGGAAAGAGACGTGGAGGAGAGAAGGAGGAAGAGGGGGAGGAGGAGGAGGAACACCTGCCCCCTGCCCCCGGTGTTCCTTCTTGTCCGGAGTGGGTATGGAGCCGCGCGCGTGTCGGAGGACATTAGCCGTGTCCCTGGCAGGACGTGTGTCCTCCCCGGGCGCTTCTCCCTGAAATACGGGTCCCGGGCCCCGCTCTGCGCCGCGTGGGGCGGCGGCGGGCGCGGTCACACGCGCTGTAACCGGAGAGCGGGCCGTTCCTGCCCGGGAGCCCCGGGTCTCGCAGACACACCCCACGGCCCTCTCTCCTCCGACAGACCCGGCAGGGACCCACTCGGCGGCATGAAGCCGGGCAGCCTGTGCGCCCTCACCGGGGCCCTCCTCCTCCTCCTCCTCCACGGCCCCCGCGGGGCTCAGCCCGGCCTCACGTGGCCGGCGGACAAGCCCGGCTACTGCCCCGAGTTCTGGCTGGACTGCCGGTTCACCATGCTGCCCACGTGCTGGCGCGACCGCAGCTGCCGGGGGGCCAAGAAGTGCTGCTTCTACAACTGCCGGCGCCAGTGCATGGAGCCCTGGGAGAGCCTGGACTGAGCCGCACCCCCCGCCGGCGGCCGGGACCCGATCTCCACTCGGTCCTCCTCCCCCGCACCCTGTCTCAGTGTCAGGGCTCACCGTTTGGAAACAGCACAGAAATAAAGCGTTGCGTATTTAAGATGAAAAAGAGGAGCGTGGAGGGCGTGTCTCACCCCCCACCCGCAATCCCCGCTGCCGCGGCCCCGGCGCCGGGTGGGAGCGGCCTGTCCCTGCTTTCTCTCGCCGGGGACACTGTCTGCCCGACCTCGACCCCGAGGTGTGTCCCCCTCAGACTCCTCCCGCGGGGCCTCAGACGCGGCTGGTTGCACAAATGAGCTCATTCTTTGGGACAATCCTTCTTGCTCCCGTCACGGTAAGGGCGCCGATATATATTTTTAATTTTTTTATTGATTTTTTTTTGTTTTTTTTTGAGAGAGAGGAAGGTCAGAGTCCACGTTCCTCTATTCTCCACTCCCCCCGTTGCCACAGGGGAGCCCAAGGTCTTGGGGTGACGGGCCTCCTGAGTGACCCGGCAGAGCTCCCCAGACCACCCCCGGTTGAGGACACCCCAGCTCCCAGGAGGACCTGCGCTCCGTCTCCCGGGGCCGGGGCCTGGCGGTTCTGGGGGGACGGCCCCCGAGGTGGGTGGAGGCCCAGGTCACGTGGAGTTGGGGGCTGCGGTGCCCCCTCCCCTGGGGACCGGAGTTACCTGGCGGGAGGGACCCATGTCTGACGTGGGCAGAGCGGAAACTCAGAAGCATCTCTTGGAACCTGAGTCTTCCCAGAATTCCCCTGTCCCTCTGTCCTCTCGGGCAGCAGCCCGGGTGCCCTCCCCGTCCAGCGTGGAGCTGGCCTTGGACTGGGTCATCGTGGGCGGTGGGGGCGGCAGCGGAGCCCGTCCAGGGCCGGCCGAAGCAGGCGGCAGCCTCTGGACCCCACCTGACCCCCTCCGCACAGACCCCCGTCCCCTGGGGGTGGTTCAGGCGGGGGTGGGGCGGGCGGTGCGGTGGTTTTGCGATAGATTCAGCGCGTCGCTCTGGAAGACAAAAAGGAGGCGAGGACGGACTCAGCGAGGGGCACTAGGACTTCCTGGCTGCCCCGTCCAGAGCCCTCACAGCCTTTCCCCGCCCGGGGTCCGCCCAGGAGCCCCCAGGCGCAGACACGGCCCCGAGGGTCCCCGCCTGGCCTCCCCCGTCTCCTTAGGCCTTTGCAGAGTGAGCACAGACCCCCTCCCTTCCTGCCCAATCCCTGGCACCCGCGGGCCTGGAACCCCGCCCTCGAGAGCCAGCCCTGGCTCTGGGCCACCATCCTCCCTCTCCCCCTCGCCAGGCTGGGCTTCCTCCGGCCGGCGAGCAGCTGGGCGAGGAGGCCCAGAGCCAGCCTCTCCGCCGGGCCATCGGGCCATCCTCTTCCAAACACTGTGGGTGTGTGTGGTGAGTGGGCAGTGGCCACCGGGCGCCCACGGCTCCTCAGCGGCCTCACCAGCTCTCACCCTCCGCTGTGCCGGGCGGCGGTGGCGGCAGGCGTTCTGGTCTCGCCAAGGAAATGGCCCAAGGAAACGGCCTGTGCGAAGAGCCCTCACTGGGACCTAAGCATCCGGGAAGGACGGCTCCGACAGGCACAGGATGCTCCCCGATATCCAGTCAAGAGTTTGGGCTCCCAGGGTCCCACCCGAGCAAAGACTCCTGATGGCGGTCAGGCAGTATTGTCATATTTTACAAAAATATGTTTTACTGATTTCAAAGAGAGGACGGGAGGAGAGAAAGGTAGGAACATTGGCCTGAGACAGAAACATTGACGGGCTGCCTCCTGCACGCCCCCCTTCTCCCCCACCGGGCACGGAGCCCACAGCCCGGGCCTGTGCCCTGATCCGGAATCACACCGTGACCTCCAGGTGCTATGGACGAGGCTCAGCCCCCGGAGCCACCCTGGCCGGGCAGCATCGCCCTGTTTTAGAGGATTCCATCCCGACGCCATCACTCCTCTGTCACCACCGTCTGATATTCGCTGATCGGACCATAATTCAGCGATGGTGTCCGGTGTCAGTGATCCTTCCCCCCCCCGCCCTGTGACGTGGGCATGGAAAGGGCTCCTGTATGGCGTCCCTCTCCTCAGTCGCTGCTCTCTCCGCCGTGTCTGCGGGACCAGGGAGACCTCTGCCCAGCGGGCGTCGGAGAAGCCGCCAGCCCCGTGCTCGGTGAGAACCAGACGGGGCGGCCTCCGCCCAGCAGGTCCGCCCGCGGCGGGAGCACACTCTGCCTCAGACGTCCCTTCCCGTCCGCCGGCCGCACACGGAGGCGTCCGGGAGGCCCAGCCGCTGTCCTGGAAGCGGTGCATGGCCCCGCGCTGGCCCGGCTCTCCCGAACCCGGGGCGGGCCTCCCGCCAGCTCCACGGCGGCCCCGCTCCGTGCTCCCTCGCTCCCCCTCTCTCCGTCCTCCCCTGCACACCGCCCGGAGCCGACATCACAATCTCCGCGGAACCCCCAGAGCCTGCCAGCCAACAATGAGCGCGCCCGGCCCCTGAGCAGAGGGCGCCCGGGAAGGAAGCCGGAGGGGAGGCCATGGGAGGGGAGGAGCGGGGCTGAGGAGCAAGATCCGGAGGCAGGCGGGGGTGACGGGAGCCGACCATGCCCGTCCCAGCAGCAGCCCATAAGCCGAGAACTGGAACACCAGGAGGAAGGGGAGCGTCCGTATGCCACCCGCGGGAGCTCAGCGAGTCCCCCCAGCATGCCCCCCGAAGGGGGGAGACCACGACTTTTCCCAGCAGCGAAGGTAGAGAATGGGAGTGGGGAGCGTGGCTTCTCAGCTCCCCGAAGCATGGCACCCGGGCCTGGGACCTGGGGACACGGCCGCCCTATGACAGCTCCTGGGGTCTCAGCGCCCTCTTCCGCTCGCTGGTCTGCTGTCTTCACCGATTAAGAGTCGCCCCTGGTCCTCTCCTGGAGCCCTTTTAAGTACGATGCTCCGTGCTCTGCATTTGTAAAACTCGAATTTATACACACACACACACACACACACACACACACCCCCAATCCTGGATCTTACTCTCATGCGGAAACGCAGAGGCAGCGGGCGTGGGCGGGGGACCGGCGGGTGACACGGCTGTGTTTCCAGGGCACACTCCAGGCTGGCGCCGTGCCGGCGTCTCCAGAGTCTGATTCCCGTTAGGAGGACGACAGGCAGGAGGGACCGGAGCTCCGATCCCCAGCCAGGAGCCCCCAGCGCCTTGTGAAGTAGGTGAGGCTCGCCTTCGGGGCCCCCCCCAGCCCCGCCCCCCCTGTTCCTCTGTCAGTCCCTGTGGCAGGGGCATCGGCAGTGCGTCCTCACGGAGTGCAGTCAGCAGTGTCTCCGGGAAGGCATTCCTCCAGGGTGACGGGAGCGAGCTGGGCCTCCCTCACAGGGCAGGCTGAGAAGATGGCCCGGCCGGTCAGTCTGACTGCTCCCGGGATGTGGGGTGAAGGGACTGAAGTGGAAGGTCATGTGAGGGGAGAGGTGCAGGATGAGCCGGGTGTGGCCAGAGTGATGGTGGAGGGGAGCCTGGGAGAGAGGGGGCAGAGCTACCCGAGTGGAGAGAGAGTGAGTGACAGCCTCCCTAGTCCCAGGCTCCTTCCAGTATATCAGGCTCCATTCACACACTCACATACATGCACACTCACACACACATGCACACTCACACAAACACACTCATACACACACATGCACACACACGCACACTCGCACACATGCACACTCATACACACATGCACACACATGTACACTCATATACACACACTCACACCCATACACACACTCACACTCATACACACAATGCACTCTCACACACATGCACACTCACACACACATGCACACACTCATACACAATGCACACACATGCACACATATGCACGCACACATGCACACTCACACACATGCATACTCATATACACACATGCACACTCTCACATACACACATGCACTCTCACACACATATGCACACTCACACACATGCACACTCACACACATGCACACACTCACTCTATTTGTGCTGGCTCCTATGGGTTCCGTTACCTGGGCACTCAGAAATAGCAATGACCCGTGGCCCGGGCATGGGGCTGGAGCGGAGAGGGCAGCTTTGAGGGAGGGAATGCAGCCCGGGGTCCAGCACGAAGGGAAGTGACGTCACAGGCCCTTCCACCTGCTGCACCCGGGTCCCACCTCGCACTGCGGGCGGGCGGTTGGTGCAGACACAGTCTGGGCCTTGAGAGCTTCCCAGACGGACTTCCCAGAGGATTCTAGTACGGGACAAGCTTCCGTGGGAAACGGCTTTCGGAGGAGAGGGGCAGGTGGAATGCGAGAACGATTTAATTTGTTCTGAGAACGAAAGGTGATGCGGTCTGACTCCCAGGCTTGGAGTGTAGAGTTACCGTCCTCCCCAACCCCCGGTTCCAGGCCAGCGAGGAAAGAGGGGCATTGGGGCTCCAGACGGCACGCCGATGTCAGTGCGGGGGCCACTGGCCGCAGCATTTATTTTCTTTAATAAATGGAGGAAGGGAGAGGGAGAGAGAGAGCTAGAAACATCAGTGATGAGAGAGAATCGCTGATCGCTGCCTTCTGTACACCCCACACTGCGGACTGAATCTGTCACCCGGGCATGGGCCACGACTGGGAACTGAACCGTGACCTCCTGGTTCATAGGTCGACGCTCAGCTGCTGAGCCACGCCTGTCAGGCTGGGCAGCAGCATGTAAATTCTGTGGTGAACAGTGGCTCCCCTCCGGGAGCATACATACGGGCGCCCTCCCGTCCCCCTCTCCTCCCCTCCTCCTCTCCTCCCCTCCTCCCCTCCCACTCTCCCCCTTCCCCCTCTCCTCCTCTCCCCCTCTTCTCTCCCCCTCCTCTCCCCTCCCTCTCCCCCTCCTCTTGACCTTCCTCTCACCCTAAGCCTCACCGTGGTGAGACTATCAGTTTCCTTCCTGCCCCTCGGCGCTCTGCCCTCCCCCTGTAACCTGCTTCCTGGGCCCATCTCCTCAGCTCTCACTGGGACTTTTTGCAGAAGCGGTCTCAGGGTTTGGAGAAAGTTCTGTAGCTAACGGAGGATGCATTGGCAAACCCAGTGCTTCTCTGCGCTCCGTTAGCTCTGAGCCGGCAGAGGGTGAGGCCAGGTAGCACCTTGGTTTTCTCTCCGCTGGGGAGAAGGGCCTGTGAGCGGAGAGTCTGGTGGCGGAGCACTCCCCGGGGGCGGGCGGAGCACAGGCTGTGATGGACAGGGCGGGCTCAGGTCTCGGTGGGAACCTGGTTTTCTGCTGCGGCCAGCGTCTGGCACCGAGGCTGAGAACGCCGCGGTGCAGGTTTCCGGGGGAGGGGGGGGGGGCGGCTCCCTCACGTCCTCATCTGCTCTGAAGCACCTCCCGTCTCCACACGCCACGCCATCGGGCTCAGGGCTCCCACGGGCCTGGCGGCTGCGGGGCTCATGGCCATACAGCCCACAGCAGAGTGCCTCGGTTATATACAAGCCCGGCTTCTGGGACACATCCATCTCCTGTGGTCTTGCTAACGATGAAAGTATTAGAAAGCCCCATTCCCGCCCCTCCATCTCTCCCCCCCCTCCCCTCCCACCCTGCGCTGTGTGCCCCGCATCTGTTCCGATTGGTCCATGCTCATGCCACACCCGAGCATGCCTGCCAATCCTGGGGCTGGCACAGAGGAGACAAGCGCTCGCTCTAAGGCAGGGCCCTGGGGGAGAGGAGAGGGATTCGGGGAGGATGAGGGCGGAGAGCTGGACCAGGACACACAGACCTCCAGTGCACACCGAGGCCCAGAACTCCACGCACGTGGGCTGGCTCACAGGGCCCGGGCTGGTTTACAGGACTGGGCTGGCTCACAGGGCCTGGGCTGGCTTACAGGGCCTGGGCTGGCTTACAGGGTCCGGGCTGGCTTACAGGGCCTGGGCTGGCTTACAGGGCCTGGGCTGGCTTTACAGGGACCGGACTGGTTTATAGGACCGGGCTGGCTTACAGGGTCCGGGCTGGCTTACAGGGCTTGGGCTGGCTCACAGGGCCTGGGCTGGCTTTACAGGGACCGGACTGGTTTATAGGACCGGGCTGGCTTACAGGGGCCGGACTGGCTTATGGGGCCCGGGCTGGCTTAGAGGGGCCAGGCTGGCTTACGGGGACCGGGCTGGCTCACAGGGCTTGGGCTGGCTTACAGGAACTGGGCTGGTTTACGGGGACCGGGCTGGCTTACAGGAACTGGGCTGGTTTACGGGGACCGGGCTGGCTTATGGGGCCTGGGCTGGCTTACAGGGGCCGGGCTGGTTTACGGGGACCGGGCTGCTGGGGCCTGGAAGCGGGCCAGGAGGAGGGGACAGGCAATGAGGTAGCAGACACGCCTGTCTCATCCCAGCCTGGCCTCTTAGGCATCTTCCCCGTGTGGCCCGAGGAGAAAGGGTGTCCCAGCCCCTCCTGAGGACGGGAACACTGGCCCGGGAGGCGGGGCTTGCTGTGCACCCCGTCACCCCATTGGAGGCCGGCCAGGGCCTTCCTGCCAAGGGCACAGCCTGCCACTCCGCACGTGCTGGTCCCTCCGGGTGTTCCCTGCGCAGGCCCCAGGTTCAGGGGAGCTCCCGCAGCCGCCGAGCCCCCCGGGGGCTCACAGGGGGCGGAGCAGGATGTTGGTGTTTGTGTGTGTTTGTGGGGTGGGCCGTGATTACCCCTGATTACCGCCCTGAGCGTGCTCTCCCCGAGGGCGGACGCCGTCTGGTCTGCTCCACGGAGGGCCCCACACAGGCCTGGCTCAGGGCGGACACCCAGCAAGCGGGGGTGAGTGCAGGAGGGCGGGTGACTGAGGGGTGGCGGGGCGCTGCTCTCTGCGCGGGCGAGACAGGGCGGCTCTGACTGCTCGGCGCTGGCCCGGGGCTGGTATCGATGCCATCACATTCATGTCCTCCGGGGTGAATTGGGGTGGGGTGGCTGCCAGGAGCCAGGGCGGCCAGCTGCCAGCCTCTCCCCTTTATCTCCCTGCGACTCCTTCCCCTCTCCGATGCCTCCGCCCTAATCTAGGCTCCTCACCCCAGTGGGGGGTGGGCCCCTCTGGGCTGGGGCTCCAGGCATTCGCTGTCCCTGGTGTACCCTCCCCCCCTCCTCCCCGTGGGACCCGGGCCACGGCCTCCCCCAGGAGGCTGGCTCTGGTCAGCCACCCCAGCCCCCAGGCCTCCAGGGGGCCCGCGCCGCCTCTGGTGGTTTCCAGGCTGCTCGGTGCCCTGGTTCCACCAGATTCTTGGGGCCCCGACAAGGCAGTGCTCCTGCTGAAGCCGCCTCACCAGGGGCCCCAGCCCAGCAAGGACCGGCCTTGGATCCGAGGAGGTCCCCTCCCTTCCCGGGAGCCCAGGCCACCCTGGGCCTCTGGGGCAGCGGTCGGCAAACTCCTCCGTTCACAGAGCCAAATGTCAACAGTGCGACGATGGACATTTCTTTGGAGAGCCACATTTTTTAAACTTAAACTTCTTCTAACGCCACTTCTTCCACATAGACTCGCCCAGGCCGTGGCGTTTTGTGGAAGAGCCACACTCAAGGGGCCAAAGAGCCGCCTGTGGCTCGAGAACCGCAGTTTGCCAACCACGGCTCTGGGGGAATGACTTACTCGTGTTTCCCCCCCCTCCCTTTTATTGATTAAGGTATTACATATGTGTCCTTATCGCCCCACTGCTCCCCTCCCCTCATGCCCTCACCCCCTGCTCCTTACTCTTCTCCTGGGGCACCCTTTCCGCCCGGGCGTCTGCAGAGCTGACCACTGTTCGCCGCACGGCCACCCACACTGCTTCCTGGCACGCCACCCCCTCCCCCGGTGCAGGGCTCTGTGCACTGTGCAGGCCGTTAACCTGGAAAACCTCAGCCTCCCAGGTGGCGGTGCAGTTACTGTCACTGGCTCAAAGGGGGGCTCCCAGCTAGCAGGGGGGCAGCTGCCCTCACTCCGGTGGCCCTTCAGGCCGAGGGGGTGTCACTGTCCAGCCCTCCGCACCCTCAGCAATGGGTGCTCTCCGGGCGGCCCTCCTGGGAGGGCGGCTGGAGCCGGCTGAGCGGGGCCAACACTCAACAAGTCTTTCTGGGAGTCCCAGTGTGTGGGGTTCTAGAGTCTGAAAACCTTTCGGGAGGTCAGCAATCGGCCAGGTAACCTACACAATGGCCTTTTCGGTCCTCAAGGTGGACCCGTGGGCTGAGCGCCTGCCCCCCACTTTCCAGATTGTGAAACGGAACCTGCAGAACCCGGGAGCTCGGGTTGCTTTGCCCAGGCCCCTCCTCCTCCAGCCGGCAGGGCCAGGTCCCCCTCTCCCTGCTCCCCCTCCTCGGCCCTGCCCATTAGGCTGGAGCAGCAGGTCCTGGGGGCCGCCACCACGGGGATGCCTCCCACGGCTGAGTCACCGCTCAGACCACCTCTGACCACCTGGCGGGTGGCTGACCGCCGCAGGGCCCTCCCAGGGCGGCGCCAGACAGGCGGGGTCAAACGGGAGAGAAGCCGCGATCTGCCGTCCCACTTCCGCGTGCACTCATTGATTATTGATGTCCTGACCCGGGGCTGCGCCTGCAGCCTCGGTGTCCTGGGACAACGCGCGCATCCGCCGAGCTACCCCGGCCGGGGCGCTCCCTGGGCCTCTTAAGAGGGCCCACGAGACCCCAAAGGCTTGCTCCCTGTCACCCCTCCAGCTGCCCCCCAGGAAGGCCAAGGTAGGCGGCGAGGGAGGGCTGGCGGGCCCGGCCTTCCTCCTAGCGAGGGCGGGGGGGAGGGGGTGGAGCGGGCTCTGAAAGCGACACCCGAACCGGCCCGTGCGTCCGTCGCGAGGCCCCTGGCGGCCACCCGCGCGCAGGCCCCGCCCCTCCGTCCATGGCCCCGCCCCTCCTCCCCTGACCCTGCCCCTCCTCCCCTGGCGGCCACCCGCGCGCAGGCCCCGCCCCGCCTTGGCTCCTCCCCCGCCCCGCCCCCGCGCGCAGGCTCCGCCCCCGCTCTGGCCCCGCCCCCGCCCGGGGGCCCTGCTGTCAGCGAGCGCGCGGGGCGGTGTTTGCATACAAAGGCGGCCACGCGCGCGGCGCCCCGCGGTGAGTAGCGGCCCCGCGCCGCCGTGGGGCCCGGGCGAGCCCCGTGGAGCCCCGCGGGCGGTGATCGGGGGCGGGAAGGGGCCGCAGCCTTGGCGGGGCCGCGGGGCTGAGCGGCGGGGATTGGGGCGCGCGGCCGGCTGAGCGGGCGGGGGCGCCGGGCCCACCTGACCGCCGCCCGCGGCCCGCGGCCCGCGCCCCGTGCCCGCGGCCCCGCCGCCGCCGCGGGAAGTGGTTCCGGGCGGGAGGCGGGGACAGCGGCCGCCGGGGCAGATTGACAGGCTGCCCGGCATCCTGGCTGTCCCCTCCGGGCGCTGCGGGGCTGACCTTGAGCGGCTGGTTGGACCGGCGGGGTGGGGTGAGGTGGGGGCGGGGCGCTGCGGGTCCCGGGGAGCCTGGCCCGGGGGTGGGGTGGGGAGGGGAACCCGATCGCGGGAGCAGAGGCGGTTCTTCCTGTGCAGTGGGCAGCCCCTGCCCTTGGCGGGGCCCTGCCATGAGAATGTGCCTCGAAGGGTTACGGTGCCTGCTGTGCAGCCCAGGAAACTGAGGCCGCGCGCCCAAGGTCACGCAGCTGCTGGGAGGACGGCCTGGAGCCCGGCTGGCTGGAATCGGGGTCCCCCGGTGGGTGACCCCGGATTCCCAGGCCTCTGTGCACCCTCCCCGCAGCCCCGTCAGGTCCCCTGCACATGGTCCTCGTTGGGGGAAAGCCGGACAATGTGAGGAGGAAAAGCAGTGTTTTGCAAATCACTCTGTAGGTGCCCCGGCGCTGGCGTGTAGGAGGCTGGCGAAAGCAGGTGCCAGCCCTGTTTGTGAGGTGACACAGGAAGCGTGAGCGTGGGCAGGGTTCAGTGGGAGAGTTTTTAGCTGCTGTAGTCTCTCCAGGACCGCGGGAGCGTTTTGGAAAAGAGGAGCATGGAAAGGGCTTTTATTTTAGTTTTGGGGGGTATGCATGGCAGCGAAATGTACTGTTGACCTGTGCTCCATAATCGGGGTCCTAGGCATGAAAGTGAGCCATGAGGAAGGTGGACAGTAACCAAGGAGCAAACACCCTTCCTCCTCCCCCGCAGACACGCTGGAAGACCTGGGGGGTTTGGGTTGGTTCCTTCTTTTGCTCACGCTCCTTGTTTGCCAAGATGTGTTTGCTCAGCAGGCCTTTGTGTGTGTGGGGGTGTTTGTCTTAGAGCTTTTATTTCTGGTTACGTAGGGCCACGTGGCGCAGGCGGGGACCGAGCCCCGGGCGGGACCTGAGCTGGTGGGTCTGAGGCCCGGGCTGCGGTCTCAGTTTGGCCTGAGCTGGCTGTGGGACCCTGCTCTCAGTTACCAAAAACAAAACAACACACCCCTCATCGGTTCTGGGAAGGACCGGGCTGCAGGCAGGGGCGCACCTGCCGGCTCTCAGCGCACGGGGAGAACTTGGGGGTTCGGGTGGGGGGCCGAAGGATCTGTTGGTTCTGCAGACGAAGCGATGCCCCCTGTCCCGCCGGGAAGTTGGGTGGGTGAACGGACGGGGCGCAGGCTGGCGAGGAGGCTCAGGCTGCTTCTCCGCAGCCGGTGGTCCCCGCCACACCGCCCAGCCCGCTGCCCGGGTGCTGTGATTCCCGCAGCAGTGCAGGATGTGTGCGCGGGTGCGGGACGCCGGGCTTCCCAGAGACAAGCTGCAGGCTGTCCGCCGGGCTCAGGGCGCTGTGTGCCGCCCGCTCCCGCGCCTGAGCTGACCGCGGGCCTGTGGCACCTGTTTGCCAGCTGCTTCGGGGACAGGACGGTCCTTACCGCCGTGTCCCTGGTTTCCAGGAAGCCTGTCTTTCTGATGAAGCCTCCCTCTGTACGCACGGGTCCCCTGGGCAAGCAGCATGGGTTTACACAAGAGGCAAGCCGCAGGGGTCATGGGGTCGTGGGGTCCATCGCCCAACAAGGGGCACTCCCGGGCAAGGGCATTTCCTGCCACTGAGCCCGGGGGGCGGGGGAGGCAGAGCGCTGCCCAAGGTGGAGCTGTCTTTGGGCGTCGATGTTTAGGACAAACGGAAACGGGTCATCACCCTGCGGGAATAAGAGCGCACCCCCCAATACCTCTGTATCCATCGCAGCCAGCAGTCTCCTCTGCCCTGCCTTTTGGGGAAGGTGCACGGACAGTAGGTGGAGGGGGTTGATGGGGGGAAAAGGGGGATCTATGTAATACTTTCCACAATAAAGAGTAAGAGAAACCGAAACCGGTTTGGCTCAGTGGATAGAGCGTCAGCCTGTGGACTCAAGGGTCCCTGGTTCGATTCCGGTCAAAGACATGTATCTTGGTTGCGGGCACATCCCCTGTAGGGGGTGTGCAAGAGGCGGCTGATTGATGTTTCTCTCTCAGCGATGTTTCTGACTTTCTACCCCCCTTCCTTCCTCTCTGTAAAAAACCAATAAACTTTCTATCCCCCTTCCTTCCTCTCTGTAAAAAAACAATAAACTTTCTATCCCCCTTCCTTCCTCTCTGTAAAAAAACAATAAACTTTCTATCCCCCTTCCTTCCTCTCTGTAAAAAACCAATAAAATGTATTTAAATAAAAAAAGAAAGAAAAAAAGTTGATGTGTGCCAAGTTCCCTCAGGCAGGGACTGAATTCAAAGCCCAGCCCGGGCCTGGAGCCCGCTGTGACCACAGGGTCAGCACCTGGCTGCCATGTGTGCAGGCCGTGGTCAGGTTCTTCATTTGCTTACACAGGCCCGGGAATGCCACCCCATTCTACAGATTGGAAACTGAGGCGCCAAGAGGTTAGTGCCTTGCTTGTGGTCCCAGGTTAGTCTGCGAGGGGAGCTGGGATCTGAACCCCAGCTGTCTGCATTCTTTTTAAAAAAAATATTATATTTTATTAATTTTAGAGGGGAAGGGAGAGGGAGAGGGATAGAAATATCCATGATGAGAGAGAATCATGGATCGGCTGCCTCCTGCACGCTCCCCACTGGGACCGAGCCCACAACCTGGGCACGTGCCTGTGGCTGGAATCAAACCTGGGAATCCTTTAGTCCGCAGGCCGACGCTCTATCCACTGAGCCAAACCAGCCAGGGCAGCTGTCTGCATTCTTACCCCCATGCTGTGTGGGCTGGACTTTGGACCGGCCAGCTAGTACTCAGCCCTCCAAGCATTCCTGGGGCGGAGTGGGCGAGCGGGTGTCATACCAGAGTCACAAGAGCAGGGCATTTTTTTTGTCCAAGACCCAGACTTGGACAGAGGGCTCTCGCCGGTGTGCGCAGAGAGGAAGCCGAGCCCTGAGCTCAATCAGTGTCCCGTAAGGAGCAGCCAGAGGGTCGGGGCTGCGGTCCCGCCACCTGGCAGTTCAGGTGCCTCCGGCCCCGCCGGCCAGGCCTTTGGCGCTCCTTGGCCGGGGCCTGCGGACACGCGTCCTGTGGGGCTGTCCGATCGGGGCATTGCAACACGGGGAGGAGCTGAGCGGCCGCCCATCGCACCTTCCTGACTCCCCTTTGCCCTCCGGTGTCCCGGCGGGCTCAGTGATGGGGATATGCTGGCATGGAGCGGCCAGAGGGTCCTGTCCTCTGAGGGCCTTACACCTTGACGCTAAAGCAGTACGTGCAGGTGCAGACAGTGACCCTCAGAAGCCAGCTCGGTGGAAATGCAGGCGCCGAGAAGCGAGGTGCCCCCCTCCCCCAGGTCTGGTTCCCGGTGGGCCTGTGAATGAGCCTCATTTGGAGAGGGAATCAGTCCAGGAGTTTTGTGTGGGAATCAGGATATGAGGACATGTAATTCTTTAAAAAAAAAAAAAAGAGTGTGTTTTATTGATTTTTTACAGAGAGGAAGGAAGAGGGACAGAGAGCTAGAAACATCAATGAGAGAGAATCACCGATCAGCTGCCTCTCGCACAACCCCCACTGGGGATGTGCCTGCAACCAAGGTACATGCCCTTGACCGGAATCGAACCTGGGACCCTTCAGTCCACAGACCGACGCTTTATCCACCGAGCCAAACCGGTTTTGGCCATGTAATTCTTTTTTATATAAAAAATGTATATATATATATATATATATATATATATATATATATATATATATAAAATTGATTTTTTACAGAGAGGAAGGGAGAGTGATAGTGAGAAATATCGATGAGAGAGAAACATCGATCAGCTGCCTCCCGCACACCCCCACTGGGGATGTGCCCGTAACCAAGGTACATGCCGGGATCAAACCTGGGACTCTTGAATCTGCAGGCCGATGCTCTAACCACTGAGCTAAACTGGTTTCGGCTAGTACATGTAATTCTTAACAAGGGGGTTCATGTTGTCAGTACTTCCGTACTCCCCCCTCACTCCCCCCGACCCCACTCAACGAGTACCTCTCCACGTTGGTTCCTGAGCTGCCTCTCCGTTCTCTTAAACGCAGTCTCCTAGTGCCCCCTCCCCGGGGCGGCCAGTCCGTGACGCCCTGCACCAGAGCCCTGGAGATGCTGGCGCTGTCCCCGACTTTCCCTGCCGTGGTCAGTGCCCCGATACTGTCTGCATGCGGCTCTTGCAGGATTGCTGGGGTGCGCTAGTAGGTGCCGAGTGACAGCTATTGCCCTGCCGCACCCCCCTGGCACCCCCAACCTGGAGGTTCCCAAAACGCGTTGAATCTGGGCCCCCCGGAAGGCCCCCTTGGCTTTGCACGTGCTGAATTGTGAGCAGCGCTGAGTAGCTTCCCATTGTCATCGCCCAGATGGGCTCCTTCCCTCTCCCCTGCCTTCCCCTCGGAGCTCCTTCTGTGTTTGCCCGTTTCCTGGTGGGTGGGGCCGAGGCCGCCCTGAACTGACCCTGCTGCCACGGAGGGGCCGGTGCGGGCAGAAGCCGCCGGGTTGCGAAAGCTGTGGCCGCAGCTTTGGATGTTGGCATGCGTTCCAGAAGCCAGCGCTCCTTGGCGATCTGTGACAAGCCCCCGGAGGAGGGTTCTGCACATTTGGGGACGAAAGGCTGATGTTTTTCTGATGTAACAACTGGGTGAGAAGTGGCGAGACCTCCGTCACCCACCCCTGACCCAGTCCGCCGCCCGCCCTCCTGGGGCTCGGGGACGGGGTGGCTCCTGAGAGGTCCTGGTACCGATTGGCTTCAGCGCGGGGCGCTCCCGCCCTGGCCCGGACCCCGGCCCGGCCCGCTCTGTCTGCTCATTGCAAGTCGATGGTTCTGGCGCCCACTTCTGCGGGGTGACTGGGCCTCCGGCCTGACCGCCCGCCGGGAGCAGCCGTCCCCTCCTGGTCCCCAAGCAGAGCTGGGATGAGCTGGAGCGCCGGCTTCGTCTGACCTGCTTCATCCGGACGGGACTGCGGTGGGGCCTCCATCCAGGCCGGACGGGACTGCGGTGGGGGATCCAGGCCGGACAGGACTGAGGTGGGGGATCCAGCGCCCCCGGTTTTGCTGCTGCCTCACTTTTGTCAGGAGGTCTTAGTCTGACCTGAGGGCTTTTGTGGTGAATTTTCTTACTTTGAACGTGTGTCTCGGGAAGAACCCTGGCGAGCCAACACAGGGCCTGCACCCCGAAAGGTAAGGCTGCTTCGCTGTCTAGTTTAAGACGCCCCTCTGTGCGGGATGATGGTGAACTCAGTGGCTGAGGGACAGAAGGGAGCGGCTTCCCCCAGCGGTGCCGCCAGCTGTGCCGCCCGACGTGCTGCCCGGTGGGTTGAGAGCAGGCGCCCTGACTCCCCGCTGGTGTTGGCTCCCCGCCTCGCTGCTCTGTCCTCCGTCCCCCTTCCCTCCCTGGGGAGGTAACCGTCACCTGACCCTCACCGCCGATAACATCCAGGCTGGGACACGGACTTCCTCGTTGCCGTTAACAGGAGCCACAAGAGGAAGAAGCGTGTTTGTCGTTCCGTTTCCCTCTCAGGCAGGCCGCCCGGGTCACTGTGGCATTTCCTAGAACGCGTTTTAGTGCTTTAAGGGCGGGTGAGACCCAGCGCTGACGTCACAGCCGCGCAGGTGAACGCCGTGTGTGTGTGTGTGTGTGTGTGTGTGTGTGTGTGTGTGTGTGGTTTTACTCAGGGCTGGTCAGACTCACATCTGGACCCCAGACCTAGAGACAGGCTGGAAGGTGCTCAGAGCACAGCCAGGGGTCCTCGTGGGGCTGGGCTGGGGCTGGCCTCGCCCTGTAGGGGGTTAGGGGTGGTGGCGCCGCCCGCACCCCGTCCTCTTGGGGCTGGGCTGGGGCTGGCCTCGCCCTGTAGGGGGTTAGGCCCGGGCACGGGCACGTCCGCCCGGGCCCCAGGACCAGCCGCAGGCGGAGGGGAGCTGTGGGTGGGCCGCCGGGGGGAGCCCGGGAGCAGACTCACGCTTTTAACGAGGAACCGTCCACTGAAAGCCAGACGGCCTAAGAACCCTGGTGACGGGCTGCTCGCCCCCAGAATCAATGACTCAGCCTTTTAGGAAGGTCACAGAGGGACCCCGACATTCGGTTCAGTGCTGAGCCGGTGTAGGGGTAAGACTGTCAGCTTCCGGAGGACAGGCATCAGCCTTACCTGGGGCCGAGCCCAGAGCCAGGCCCAGGGAGCCCTCGCGTGACCTCTGCTGCTCGACGGACGGGTGCACACGAGGGGAGGGGTGGAGTGGGGACTGGCGTGCGGTCCCCACGGCTGACGGTGGACCGTGGCTCCCAGGTGTACGGTGTCTCCCTGGTTCTCAGCAGACAGGATCTCGGCCCGGTGCTGCTGCCGAACTCGGGGGGTGTTTGCTAGCCCCCCGATGTGTTCATTTCCCCACGGCCGGGCCAGGAGGCCGGGCCAGGAGGCTCTGCACCCCGGTGCGCAGTCCCGCGGGCGGCAGGGGGCAGTGGCCGCCGCGGGCAGCGGGGAGCCGGTCGCCAGGCGGGAGCTGCCGCAGCCTCACCCCTCCTGCTTTTCCGCTCTTACCCTTTGCCTGCGTGGCCTGCTGCTGGCGAGGTGCCCGTGAGCCTCTGATTAAACCCGTTTGGAGTGATTTTTTTTTGGGGGGGGCATTGTCTTGACGAGGTTCAGTGGAGAAAATGTTTCCCCTTTTCTTACTCTCCTCTGATTGTTAAGTTCTAGCTCTTTCCCCCGCATCCAGACCTGCCTAACGGCTCTGGAGGTGGAGGGTGTGCCAGTATCTGTACATCCTTTCCTCCATTCTCCGGTCCTGGCCCCCTCCCCCCACCTCCCATATCTCCTCCTCCCTCCCGCCCCCCCCCCCATCCCCTGGGCGTCTGCTTGGGTTAAAGACTTGACTGCCTCCTGCACGCCCCCTACTGGGGATGTGCCTGCAACCAAGTACATGCCCTTGACTGGAATCGAACCCGGGATCCTTCAGTCCGCAGGCCGACGCTCTATCCACTGAGCCATGGCGGTTAGGGCACAAATACATTTTTTGACCAAATCATAGTCCCAATGAGTTCTTGGTTAATACAGTTTCCTTCCTCATCCCTTAGATTTTGTTTAAATCGCGGTGAAATACACACAACATCACGTTTACTGTCTTAGCCGTTTAAACGCGCCCAGCTCAGTTCACTTTATCCAAGTGCATTCGCGCCGCGGCAGCCCTCACCCGGCCAGGCCCGGCATCTCTCGTCCCTCGGGAAGGAGCTCTGTCCCCACGAAACTCCGACTCGCCTTCCCCGCCCCCTCGGCCGGTCATCACGGCCCCTCTTTCCGTCTCTGCGCGGCTGCTCCTGCCGCCTCCCGCACAGACCGCCCTCGGGGCCCGGCTTCTCCCACGTGGGGTCACGTCCTCGGGGCCCAGCTTCTCCCACGCGGCGTCCGTCCTCCGGGCCCGGCTTCTCCCACGCGGGGTCATGTCCTCCGGGCCCGGCTTCTCCCACGCGGGGTCACGTCCTCGGGGCCCGGCTTCTCCCACGCGGGGTCATGTCCTCCGGGCCCGGCTTCTCCCACGCGGGGTCACGTCCTCGGGGCCCGGCTTCTCCCACGCGGCGTCCGTCCGCCGGGCCCGGCTTCTCCCACGCGGGGTCACGTCCTCGGGGCCCGGCTTCTCCCACGCGGGGTCACGTCCTCGGGGCCCGGCTTCTCCCACGCGGGGTCACGTCCTCGGGGC
Source organism: Pipistrellus hanaki (assembly GCF_964339955.1). Taxonomy (NCBI): domain Eukaryota; kingdom Metazoa; phylum Chordata; class Mammalia; order Chiroptera; family Vespertilionidae; genus Pipistrellus; species Pipistrellus hanaki. The sequence goes on from NC_140514.1 coordinate 1,961,125, forward strand.
CCGGCTTCTCCCACGCGGGGTCACGTCCGCCGGGCCCGGCTTCTCCCACGCGGGGTCATGTCCGCCGGGCCCGGCTTCTCCCACGCGGCGTCCGTCCGCCGGGCCCGGCTTCTCCCACGCGGCGTCCGTCCGCCGGGCCCGGCTTCTCCCACGCGGCGTCCGTCCGCCGGGCCCGGCTTCTCCCACGCGGGGTCACGTCCTCGGGGCCCGGCTTCTCCCACGCGGGGTCACGTCCTCGGGGCCCGGCTTCTCCCACGCGGGGTCACGTCCTCGGGGCCCGGCTTCTCCCACGCGGGGTCACGTCCGCCGGGCCCGGCTTCTCCCACGCGGGGTCATGTCCGCCGGGCCCGGCTTCTCCCACGCGGCGTCCGCCCTCGGGGCCCGGCTTCTCCCACGCGGGGTCATGTCCTCCGGGCCCGGCTTCTCCCACGCGGGGTCACGTCCTCGGGGCCCGGCTTCTCCCACGCGGGGTCACGTCCGCCGGGCCCGGCTTCTCCCACGCGGGGTCATGTCCGCCGGGCCCGGCTTCTCCCACGCGGCGTCCGCCCTCGGGGCCCGGCTTCTCCCACGCGGGGTCATGTCCGCCGGGCCCGGCTTCTCCCACGCGGCGTCCGTCCGCCGGGCCCGGCTTCTCCCACGCGGCGTCCGTCCGCCGGGCCCGGCTTCTCCCACGCGGGGTCACGTCCTCGGGGCCCGGCTTCTCCCACGCGGGGTCACGTCCTCGGGGCCCGGCTTCTCCCACGCGGGGTCACGTCCTCGGGGCCCGGCTTCTCCCACGCGGGGTCACGTCCGCCGGGCCCGGCTTCTCCCACGCGGGGTCATGTCCGCCGGGCCCGGCTTCTCCCACGCGGCGTCCGCCCTCGGGGCCCGGCTTCTCCCACGCGGGGTCATGTCCTCCGGGCCCGGCTTCTCCCACGCGGGGTCACGTCCTCGGGGCCCGGCTTCTCCCACGCGGGGTCACGTCCTCGGGGCCCGGCTTCTCCCACGCGGCGTCCGTCCTCCGGGCCCGGCTTCTCCCACGCGGGGTCATGTCCTCCGGGCCCGGCTTCTCCCACGCGGGGTCATGTCCTCGGGGCCCGGCTTCTCCCACGCGGCGTCCGTCCGCCGGGCCCGGCTTCTCCCACGCGGCGTCCGTCCGCCGGGCCCACCGCGGTCAGCACACGCCAGTGTCCCCTTTCGTGGGAAGCGGAGAGAATCCATTGAGTGTTCAGACGACACCGGCCCGCCCTCCCGCCATTGGCACGGGGCTGGTCTCCGCCTCCTGGCGATGGGGATGCTGTGGCTGTGAGCACGGTGTGCAGCGAGCGCTCCGAGGCCTCGCTGTCCGTTCTTGGGGACACCCGCCCAGGGGGACTGGCTGGACGGCAGGGCCGCTCTCGTTTTAGTTTTTGGGGAGTCAGCACCCTGTGCCGGTGGTGGCTGCACCGTTTTGCATTCCCGTCGACGGGGCAGGCGGACTCGTTCCTCCTCGTCCTCACCTGTGCCTGCTTTCCCTGCGTTTCAGAGAGCGGCCATCCCCGTGGGAGGGGGACAGTGGTGTCTCCCTTTAAACATTCTCAGTGCTCAGCCCAGGCCGCCCGGGGGTAGAGGCTGGGGTGGGGCCATGACCCTGCATTATGGAACAGCTGAAACCAGTGTGGCTCAGTAGATAGAGCATCGGCCTGAGGATTGAAGGGTCCCAGATTCGATTCCGGTCAGGGGCATGTACCTTGGTTGCGGGCACATCCCTGGTAGGGGGTGTGCAAGAGGCAGCTGATCGATGTTTCTCACTCTCTATCCCTCTCCCACTCGGTAAAAAAAATCAATAAAATATATTAAAAAAAAAAAAAAAAGAATGATGGAACAGGCTCTCTGCTTCTCCAGGGGGGTATCCCAGAGGCCTCCTGAGGTCTTGGGGTAGAGGGGGCGGGCGATGGAGCTGGTGTGGCATCCATTCCAGGGGACAGAAAACAAGATGGTGCCGGCAGGAAGCCAGGCCGGACACGGAGCCCACAGTCTGCGGGTGTGGGCAGCGGCCACCCTGAGTTAACTGTGTGTGTGTGTGTGTGTGTGTGTGTGTGTTTTCCAGGCTCAGACCATGAATTACGTGGGGCAGCTGGCGGGCCAGGTGTTTGTCACCGTGAAGGAGCTGTACAAGGGCCTGAACCCCGCCACCCTGTCCGGATGCATCGACATCATCGTCGTCCGGCAGCCCAACGGGAGCCTGCAGTGCTCCCCCTTCCACGTGCGCTTCGGCAAGATGGGGGTGCTGCGCTCCCGAGAGAAAGTGGTGAGAGCCGGCCCGGCCCGCGTGCGGCTTCCCGGCCGGAGCTGGTCCGGGCCCAGACTTCCGTCTCCCCGTGGGCCGGGCTGTTCCCCGCGGGCCATGAGCTCGGCCTGTCCCGGTGACCGCGGCGGCGTGAACGGCTCTGGAGTTCAGGGGCTTAAGCCCGTGGTCGGCAAACTGCGGCTCTGGAGCCACATGCGGCTCTGTGGCCCCTGGAGTGCGGCTCTTCCACAAAATAGCACGGCCTGGGCCAGTCTGTGTTGAAGACGTGGCGTTAGGAGACGTTTAAGTTTAAAAATGTGGCTCTCCAGAGAAATGTCAGTCCTTGTCCTGTTGGCATTTGGCTCTGTGGACTCCTGAGTTTGCCGACCGCGGGCATAAACCAGCGTGGGCTCAGCGCCTGGGCTCTGGCCGGGAGTTAGGCCGGCAGGGCCGGCTGTGTCTGCCGTCGCCATCCGGCCTCAGCTGGAAGGCTCCAGGCTGGGCCTGACCTCTGGAGACGTGTCACTCACATGACAGCTGCCTCTCAGGGGCTGTTGGCCCCTCCGTGAGGTCTGGGCGTCCTCACCACATGGTGGCCGGTGAGCATGGGGGAGACAGAGAGAGAGAGAGAGAGAGAGAGAGAGAGAGAGAGAGAGAGCCAGCCAGTGGACACTGCCTTTTCCCCTGACCCAGCCTCTGAAGTCACCAGCGCCACCTCTGTGGTGTGCTGCTCGCTGAGCCGGGCTCCGGGGAGGGCGGTGCGGGGCGGGGCAGGCTGCGGTCCGATGGGGAGGAGCAGGCGGGGAGGGCGGTGTGGGGCCGGGGCAGGCTGCGGGTCCGATGGGGAGGAGCAGGCGGGGAGGGCGGTGTGGGGCCGGGGCAGGCTGCGGTCCGATGGGGAGGAGCAGGCGGGGAGGGCGGTGCGGGGCGGGGGCAGGCTGTGGGCTCTCCGTGGCGTCTGTGCGGTTCAGGGCATGCGTGTGGCAGCGTGGCCGGGGGAGGCTGGCTCCCTGACATGGAGACATGCGTTTTCCTTCCAGGTGGACATAGAGATCAACGGGGAGTCCGTGGATTTACACATGAAGCTGGGAGACAACGGAGAAGCCTTTTTTGTTCAAGAGACGGATAACGACCAGGTGAGGAGGGCTGGGGTCAGGTCACTGCCCAGCTCCGTGGACTCATGTGGCTCTGTGGATCGTGAGTTTGCCGACCGCTGGCATAAACCAGCCGTGGGCTCAGCTCCTGGGCTCTGGGCGGGAGTTCGGACGGCAGGGCCAGCAGGAGACGCGGGGTGCGGCGGAGCACGCTGCCGGCTCTGACGGCGCGGACGCTGGCAGCAGAGGAGGCGGGCGCTCCCTGTCCTGGCGTTCGGGCCGGACGGGCTGGTGTGGGCTGACCGGCGGTCCGGCTGCTCCCGTTGGCTCACCGTTTCCGGGGGACGGAGGAGCCCAACCGCGTGCCCTGAGCCCTGGTCCGGAGAGTACGGATTGTGCGGCTGTCAAACGCAGAGGGCCGAGGGGGCGCATTTTTGTCTAGTGAGCGACCAGATTGCGTTTGTTTTCATTACTTTATTTTATTCTTATTTTTTAGAATTCTCACCTGAGGCTATTTTCCCATTGATCTTTAGAGAGAGTGGGAGAGAGAGAGGAAGATAGAAACATGGACGTGAGAGAAACACTTCGATTGGCTGCCTCCCGCAGGAGCCCTCACCAGGGCCCAGTCCGTGGAAGAGCCTGCAACCTAGTTACGTGCCCTTGACCGGAATTGAATCCGGGACACTTCCTTACACACACACATGCTCTCTTACACACACACACACACACACACTCTCGCTCTCTCTCTCTCTCTCACATACACATGCTTACACATACGCTCTTGCATTCACACATGCTCTCTCTCACACACACACATGCTCTCTTATACACACACACACTCTTACATACACACGCTCTTTTAGACACACATGCTCTTACAACACTCTTACACTCTCCTACACACACACTCACACACACTCTCACACACACATTCGCTCTTATACACATGCTCTCTTAAACACACACTCCTACACACACACACACACACACACACACACACACACCCTGGCCCACACTGACATGCAGAACTGAGTCTAGTTCCCAGGCAGTGTGGTGACTCAGAGCCTGTTTGTCCCTCTGCACTCGGAGAGTTCCGCTGAGCTGAGTCCCGCGGCCTGAGGTCGCCGCGCAGGCCACACTTGGCTGTAACGGTGGAGAGGCGGATGCAGTGCCCAAGGGCACTCAGTGAGTCCCAGAGGCGGATGCGGTGCCAAAGGGCACTCCGTGAGTCCCACGCGGACCCGGGCCCTCCCGTGGCCCGGCAGCCGCGCCCCCAGGTCCCGGCGTGTTCACCGGGCGCTCCGGCCGCCCCCGAAGCCGCGGGAACGAGCCCCCCAGGTGCGAACGGCCCTCTGTCCTCAGGAGGTGATCCCCACGCACCTGGCCACCTCGCCCATCCTGTCGGACGGCGCCTGCCGCATGGAGAGCCAGCTGAGGCGGGGTCCCGGGGAGCGGGCGCGGGGCCCGCCCGGCGAGACGCCCTCCAGCGGCTCCCTGGGGAAGCAGCGGCGGAAGCGGCGGCGGAAGGCCCAGCGGGACAGCCTCAAGCGGGACGACACCCCCGGCACCTCCGAGGACGAGGACATGTTCCCCATCGAGATGAGCTCCGACGAGGAGCGGGACCCCGCGGGCGGCGGCAGGTGAGGGCGGGCTGGAGCGCCCGGAGGCCGGCGACCGATTTCTGAATACGGTTCTCACATCCCCACCCCGCCCGCCCCGGGGACACGTTTGAAAACGGACACTGCCATTGTGATGGTCTGTCCTTTTGACTTTAATATCTCTCTCTCTCTCTCTCTCTCTCTCTCTCTCTCTCTCTCTCTCTCTCTCTCTCTCCTCTAACCAGAACTCTTAATAACGACATACCTCCATTCCAAGAAGATGTTCCCAAGGAGAACCTGCCCCCAGTCACGCCTTATTTTCAGTCATCATCGTACCCTAGTTCTGACAGAGAGTGGTCACCCCACGCCAGGTGAGCTGCCGTGTGTGTGTGTGTGTGTGTGTGTGTGTGTGTGTGTGCATGTGCGTGTGCTCGCTTGTCCTGGCCCAGAGGGTCTGTAGAATAGGAACATACAGAAGAGTGGAGTGAGTTAGGCGGAAGAAGAGGTAGGTTGGAGTAGGTCGCGGGCGGACACGGGGACGGCCTTCCTGCCTCCGGAGTGAGGGGACCACCGCCTCTCCCTTCTCCCCGAGCTCAGGCACTCGCCGAGTTCAGGCTGTTATTTCCTGGAAGTGAGAGCACGTGTCTGCTGGGCCTCCAGCGGGGGCAGCTTGCAGAGAGCCACATCATGCCATCGCACCATGCCACCGCATCACACCACCGCATCACGCCACCGCAGCAGGGGCCATAGCGGCCGTCAGGGCGATAATTGGTTCTTTTTTATTTTTTATTTTTATATTTTATTGATTTTTTACAGAGAGGAAAGGAGAGGGATAGAGAGCTAGAAACATCAATGAGAGAGATACATCTATCAGCTGCCTCCTGCACACCCCCCACTGGGGATGTGTCCGCAACCAATGTACATGCCCTCGACTGGAATTGAACCCGGGACCCTTGAGGCCGCAGGTCGACGCTCTATCCACTGAGCCAAACCGGTTTCGGCCGATAATTGGTCTTGAGAGCCACAGCCACACACAGCTACTCTGGATATCGCCCCCCTCATCTCCCCCGGGACACACACAGGCATTAAAATCTCACCTCCCAGGGAGCGTTGTTGGGGGGAAATGTCCCAGATGCTCCGGGGGTGGCGACAGTGAGGAAGAGGTGGAGAAGGAGCCATCTAAGTGATAGTGAATAACAACTTGAATTATTCTTCTTATTTATTTATTTTTTTAGACAGAGAGAGAGAGAGAGAGAGAGAGAGAGAGAGAGAGAGAGAGAGAGAGAAACATCAATGTGAGAGCGAAACATCGATCAGCTGCCTTCTGCACGCCCAGACCAGAATCGAACTGGCAACCTTTAGGTTCACAGGATGACACCCAACCACACCCCCTCCCCCCGCCCCTGGGCCGGGCTGTTCTCGCTCTTCATGTGAGATTTACCTCCGGGCCCGGAGCTGCAGAGCTTCCTGCCTGCGTCCGTTTCCCGCACTCACAGTCCTGGTTCCACTCTCGCCTGTGTGATGCGTGCGTGCGCTGCACGGTGAGGGGGGAGGAGGCGGGGGTGCTGAGCCTGAGCTGCAGGTCAGGGGGAACAGGCCGCATCCTGGTGTCCAGCCCGGTCGGGGACCGTGAATGTCAGTCACCGGCAGCCAGGGTGGGGCTGGGGCCCCGGGAAGTCCCCTCCTGAGGCCGGTCTGTCTGTCCCGTCTGACAGCAGCATGGTGCTAGTCACAGACGTAAATGAAAACGTCCTAGCAGCCATCCTGGAAAAGTAGGAGGACACTGAGCAGGCGAACTTCCATGATGCATTTCATCTGACCCAGTGTATCCAGAATAGCATGTCAGGCAGTCAGTTTTTAAAAACACTATTAATGGGCCGGCCCACATGGCTCAGTGGTTGAACTTCGACCTGTGAACCAGGAGGCCCCGGTTCGATTCCCAGTCAGGGCACACACCTGGATTGCGGGCTCGATCCCTCCAGTGTGGGGCGTGCAGGAGGCCGCTGTCATCATTGATGTTTCTCTCTCTCTCTCCCTCTCCCTTCCTCTCTGAAATCAATAAATATATAGAGTGGCCAGATTAGTATGCTCTCTGAACGCATATAATCTGGCCACTCAGGGTATATTCTATATAATAAAAGGCTAATATGCAAACTGACCCCTCTGCCAGGAGGTTGCCCAGCAGGCAGGCAGGCCAACCACCCATGTCCCCTCCTCCTGGCCAGGCTGACCAGATCCCACTCATGCACCAGTTCATGCACCAGGCCTCACACACACACACACACACACACACACACACACACACACACACTCTGAGTGGCCAGATTATTATCCGTTCAGAGATCATCATCATCTGGCCACTCGGTGCATTTAAGAGCAGTCTTCCTGAGCTCCGTCACATGTTGTGTGTGTGGTAGGCCTGTGAAGTCGTGTGTCTCTCACACGGACAGCACCGTTCACGTGCCCGGCCGCCACAGCAGCCGGCGGCTCTCCTGTCGGACAGCGAGGCGGGTCCCGTCCCCGGACCTCAGACACTCTCCTGGGCCCCTGGCGATGAGCCCCCCAGAGGGGAGCACAGGACTCAGGAGGAAATACGGGGTGTTTGGACACCAGCGGGTGGTGTTTGTTGCAGGGAGGATTTAGGGGTTTCGGACACAGCCCTGGAGAGGTTTCCTCTTTTCCGTTTTCCTCTGCGAGTCCAGGGTGATGACCTGTCAGCGTAGGAGGGCCCGCCCGCTGTCCGGTGCCATGGCCAATGCGGGTGAGGGGACACACCTCCTCTCATGGCACCGTGGGGGCTCCTTACGGAGGCAGCCGCAGCGCACAGTCAGACCGCACGCCCCAGCGCGGGGGAGGCGGGCTCAGCCGCGGGGAGCAGCGCCTCCTGGGCACGTGGATGAGACGGAAGGGGCGCTGGGCCCCGGGCAGCTTCCTGTTCTGCGGCTCAGAGAGCTCCTGCTGATTTCTTTCTTCTTCTTTAAAAAAAAAAATATATATATATATATATATATATATATATATATATATATATATTTCATTGATTTTTTTACAGAGAGGAAGGGAGAGAGAGAGTTAGAAACATCGATGAGAGAGAAATATTGATCAGCTGCCTCCTGCACACCCCCCACTGGGGATGTGCCCGCAACCAAGGCACATGCCCTTGACCGGAATCGAACCCGGGACCTTCAGTCCGCAGGCAGACGCTCTATCCACTGAGCCACACCGGCCAGGGCTCCTGCTGGTTTCTCAGCGACGTTAACAGAGCTGCTGGCTGCGGGCCGGGCCCCGGAGTTCGCCTCTTCCCCGGGGACCCCTGACGGCAGTCCCAGGCGGGACGGGCAGGAGGTTTGGGTTCAGATCACTGACCTGTGACCTGTTCTCTCTCCATGTGTGTCCCCGGCACCCAGTAGCCCGCTGGATTGCAAACGGACGCCCCCTCACGTGGCGGTGGCGGCCGAGGGCCTGCTCTCCAGCTCCTGCCCCCCACAGTCATCCGTCCTGCACGCTCCCGAAAGGTAGCCACCTGGCCCAGCTCCTCACTCACCCTCCAGGCCTGGTAACCGCTAACCAGTCCCTCTGTTAACTGCTAACCAGTCACCCTGTCAACCGCTAACCAGTCCCTCTGTTAAAGCTAACCAGTCCCTCTGTTAACCTCTAACCAGTCTCTCTGTTAACCGCTAACCAGTCCCTCTGTTAACAGCTAACCAGTCCCTCTGTTAACCGCTAACCAGTCTCTCTGTTAACTGCTAACCAGTCACTCTGTTAACCGCTAACCAGTCTCTCTGTTAACCGCTAACCAGTCACTCTGTTAACCGGTAACCAGTCACTCTGTTAACTGCTAACCAGTCCCTCTGTTAACCGCTAACCAGTCCCTGTGTTAACCGCTAACCAGTCACTCTGTTAACCGGTAACCAGTCACTCTGTTAACTGCTAACCAGTCCCTCTGTTAACCGGTAACCAGTCCCACTGTTAACTGGTAACCAGTCACTCTGTTAACTGCTAACCAGTCCCTGATGCAGAAAAGCGTTCATCGTGGGTTTGTGTTTAAGTCCTTCAGGCTCCCGGCCTTCCACACCTAAGAGCGACTCCGAGCTGGTCAGCAAGTCGGCGGACAGGGCGGCGCAGAAGAGCAACCTGGAGATGCTGTGGCTGTGGGGGGAGCTGCCCCAGGCCGCTAAGGTGCGTGCCCCCGCTTCCTGTCCCCTCACTTCCTGCCCCTCAGCGAGCTGCCCCTAAAACTGCACAACGGACGGTTTCCTCCCAGGAAACCTTGCTCACAGGCCAGTGTGTGCTGAGAGCCTGGGCGTGCGTGTTCCAGGCTGTGTGTGTTTGCACAGGGTCTGTGAGGGCCCCGGGGCGATGCCGCGGCCTCGAACCCCCAGTGAATGTCTGGGACCCGCAGGGATGGGTGGTGTGAGCGCAGGCGGACCTCCCTGCTGAGGCCAGGAGGGCCCTGTGTGGCCAGCAGGCGGGCCTCCCTGCTGAGGCTCAGGGCACTGTGTGGCCAGCAGGCGGGCCTCCCTGCTGCCAGGAGGGTCCTGTGTGGCCAGCAGGTGGGCCTCCATGCTTAGGCCAGGAGGGCACTGTGGCCAGCAGGCGGGCCTCCCTGCTGAGACCAGGAGGGCACTGTGGCCAGCATGCAGGCCTCCCTGCTGAGGCCAGGAG